>NC_069131.1:72095242-72395242 GCF_026914265.1 Mya arenaria
GAGGGGGGAATATTTATACTGCGGGGGGAAATTGATACTGCAAGGGGGTGGGGGATATTGATATTGCAAGATGGGAATATCGATTCTGCGAGGGGGAATATTGAAACTGTGATGGGGAAATTATTAATTACTTGAGGGGGGAATATTCATACTGCGAGGGGGGATATTGATACTGTGAGATGGTGGGGGATATTGATATTGTCAAGGGGATATCGATTCTGCGAGAGGGGGCATATTCCAAGGGGGGAATATTGATACTGTGATTGGGAAATGTTAATTACTTGAGGGGGGGATATTTATACTGCGAGGGGAGATATTGATACTGTGAGGGGGATATTTATTCTGCGAGGGGGGATATTGAAACTGAGGGGGATATTGAATTTGTAAGGGGGGAATATTTATTCTGGGAGGGGGGATATTGATACTGTGAGGGGGGAATTGAATATGTTGGGGGAATATTTATACTGTAAGGGGGATATTGATACTGCGAGAGGGGATGTTGATAATGCGATGGAGGATATTAAAAATGCGAGGGAGGAATATTGAAACTGAGAGTGGAGAATATATATATTGCAAGGGGGGATATTGATAATGCGTGGGGTGAATATTGATGCTCGGAGGGGGGATATTGAAAACTTGAGGGCGGAATATTGTTATCAATTGTTTGAAGTCAATGTATTAAACAGTCTTATCATTTTTGCATTTCAATACAGAAGTGGAATAAACGGATTGATAGTTAAAACAAATGAAGTTATGATAGATTTACACAGATTGCAATTAGATTTTTGTTCATCAGCAGCCAATTGTATTAAACTGGTTATTAAAGTATTTGTTTTGGTCAAAGTTATCCAAAGTGTTTATTGATTGGTCATTATTTATCCAATAACAACCACAAACCAATTAAATCGTTTTAATGAGTCAACAAGCCAAAAAATAACCTTTGGACAATATAACCCTAACCTAACCCTTTGAAAGTTATATACAAATGGCTGCAGATATAGTTAAGTATTTCCTAGAGCTGTAGAGCTTATGTCTGATATCATGCATTAACTTTGATTTGATCTGTATTTTAACTTGCATGTATTTAACCTGACCAGATATTTTTCCCAAAGGTGCTAGACCAGTGTACTGTAGGTATTGAAAAGACAAATGAATGCTTCCAGGTCAAAAACATTATTTTAGTTGTTGAGATGTTTTTGCCCGTGTTAAATGAGTAGAACAACACTATTACAATCATTCCGATAAACATTTAGGAACTTCTTATGTTTGTGTGTTCTCCACTTACCCCCAAGACCCATGGCTGCTAGTTCTACCTGAATGATTTTATTTTGTATAGACCATGTTGTTTTATATCATATTCTGTGTTTTCCCGCCACACAGATGCTAGGCCAGTGCACTGCTGTGGGTATAGACAAGAGAGACGACTGTCAAGTCTTCCTAAACAAGTGATGTCGGAACACATTCTGTTGAATATCATATTTGTGTTTTCTGTATGTGATGTTATGTAAGATATTTATCACCACACAGATGCTAGGCCAGTGCCCCACTGAGTATGGACAATACAGATGGCTGCCAGGTCTACCTAATTAAGGGATGTTTGGACTCACTATGTTGTATATCATATTTGTGTTTTCTGTATGTGATATTTATCTCACCATACAGGCGCTAGGCCAGTGCCCCACTGTGAGTATCGACAAGACAGACGGCTGCCAGGTCTACCTGAGTAAGGAAAGCTTGAATGCTGAGATCGTCACCGCCAAATCCTCCGAGATGAATATTCTGGTGCCGGGAGAGGACGGAGACTTTGTATGTAGTTGTTTCCATCGAAGAATAAAAACATTGAGAAAAAGCGAAATTGAAAGTGATTCTCTGTGATTTCTTTTTTATGGGGGGGTATTTTTTTTAACCGCCAGGCCCCAATTTCTAAAAAAATCTTTATCATAATGAGCCTAAGTTCATCATGGAGATGATTTCCTTTGAAAGTCTCTAAGTTAGAATACAACCCAAGTTATAACAAATAAAAATAGTGAGCTTAGCTTGATCTTGTTATAATGGACTTTAATCCTGTGTTGTTTGAGTTAGAAAAATATATGAAGTTTGGGAAAATGTAAGACCAAGAAAATAATTGTTACAGCTACAAAAATACACCATTTACAATACAAGAAGTAAATTCCATTGCATCTAATCCAACTTATTTACTCTTCCTCCTCAGTATGTACATTCATCTAGGTGGTAGTACCAGGTACTTGTTAGATTTGAATTAACTTTTTATCGTATCTGTGAAATAACTGTTCTAATTTGAGATAACAAAGTTGTGGCCTTAAATTTATGAAATATTCTTTCTTGTTTTGTTGAAATTCTGATAATTAACCCCCCCCCCCCCCCCCCCCCCACCAACAAAAAACACTTTATTTTGATGGCTTTAAAACATCATTCAAAGTGTATATTGTACGAATCTCCATAATCATTTTATTTTAGTTATACTTTATTCTTACTTGTTTTGGCCAATTTATTGACCTCATTATTACAAGCTGCTTTCCAATTTCAATTTTCAATCTGATTTATGGTTTTATTATCAAATGGGTAAGTTATAAATACTGATGTTAACACAATGATCTTAGTGGTTTGCACCTTAGTTTTATTTCTACTATGTCTGATAGTTAATGTACTCATATTTTACTTACAGAAAGAGTTTGCCTTGCCGGAACAATTCAAGAGCGTTTGGAACGGAAAGAAATTCGCTACTGACCTCACAGAAAGCGTCTGATTGGCTACACAGTTGCTATAGCAACCGCTATACCTGCAATTACACGCTAGCATCTTCCATGATTGAATGTGTTTGACTTGATGGTTTTAAATTGGTAAAAAAAAACTTACTCTCGGCCAAGTGTTATTATTGTGAAATTTTGAAATCTACTTTATTGCAAAGTTTCAATCTTGAAAGTTGAAACAATTGAGCAGAAAACACTAGTGATCAGTTTTCGCTGTCTATATAAATAGAAACGTTAAAAATCTTCAAGTCATACATATATTCGTATATGTTTTTGCAAGCTCTTGTTAGAATGGCCTTCATGAATTATAGGGAAAATGTTTTTGATTTTATGAATGTTTATTGAAAAAGACAATTTCTTTTACTACTAAAGTTATTTCTGCTGTACGAATACACATATTTCTACATTTATTAATAAAATGTGCTGGAATACTGTTATCATTGTTTTTAAATCACGCAAACTTATAAAAATTATACCGAAAAAAAATATCTTAAATTCATTTTTGCGACAAATAAAAGGGCTGGGCTTGTGTGTATGTCCAGATAAATTCATTCTTAAAGCTTAGCTTCATTCCAGTAGCACATATGTAAAGATCCTACTGTAGATTTGCACAAAATATTAACAGGGGTTCTCAAGTTCAGGATTAATCCAGAAGCCGGGATTGAGAACCTGCTAACTTCCGACTATTGTACAGTTTTAAAGATTGTTTTTTGATTGGACATCAAAAACTAGAGGAAGTACCTTGAAATTAATAGAAATGACTTTGGAAATAATTTTAAAAGGTGTCTAAGCCCCTTTAGTCTGATGTGGGTATGAATCCCTCGCCCCTGAGTATTTTTCGTAATTGATGACTATCAACTTTCAAGATCCCCTAGCCCCCAAGACACATAGTTATGCACAAAATATGAAATCAAGAAGAAATGTGTGTAAGATGTATATTTGAAATTTGTTAACTTTAAAACTTACCGAATGCACTTGTTAAAATCTATAAATTTATGTTTGGTAAAATTGGGAATTTCATAACACTTATTATAAACTTATAACGTAATGCACTTGTTAAAAGTACAATACACTCCAAGGTATATCGGTTTGTGTTATTCGTAAACCTAATTTATTTTACAATGATGGAGAAATATGCTGTTTCAAACTTAAACTTATCCCACACATTGACATTAGCGTGTATCTCAGTTAAGGAATTGGATGTATAATTGTGTGTATTTTAGAAGCCTGGTGACCCGATATTATATTGATGTCATTTGAAAGGGATTTATGAGTAGGGAAAGGATATATGTTAAAGATATTGCAAAGAAATATTAAAATCAAGATATTTTGGCCTTGACAGTTGAGGAATAGGTAACATTGCGCCTAATTCAGTAGAAAACTAAACATGAAGGTCGTTACTGAAATTACTTTGTCTATAATGCTTGTTCAGTCATTTATTTTACATCTTACTAATCAAGAAACAAATACCTTTCAAATGATACAAAAATTGTATGGGTCATAAAGCATGAAAATTTAATTTTTTTGACAATGGTAGGATTAAACAACAAGCTTAGTTGTACATCTAATACCTTAAATGCTCATTAGCTGCTATAAATAGATATGAATAAATACATGTACATCAGGTATGTATGAGTTTATAAGATATGTATAATGGCATCTAGTTTAAAATGATATATAACATATCACCATGGACTTGGCTTTGATGAACATTCTTGCCTGGAATTAACGTCTGTGGCTTTTCCTTCGATGAATTATCTTGCCAGGAATCAACATCTGTATGTCTAAGAAAATTTTATCATATCTAAAAGTGCATGATTTTCATTTGAAACATTTTATTTGGTGCTTGTTTGAAGTCTAACTTTTAAAGTGGGCATTACTTCCAATTGCCATGGAAACTGTTAAGTACAAATTGTAATAAAATTGTCGAGTCCAATTTGTAATAGAGTTTATGTCAATTTTTGTGTGCAATATCTCTGTGATGACGATGATTTTTTATACTATTAGAAAAATGACCCTACATCAAATACATTAGACTATAGATGTGTTCTACCAAAATAATTGATTTTGTAAGTCTTGACACCATAGCACTAAATCTCGTAGGAGTTATTCGACCTGGTATCAAACTTGCTCAAATCAGTAGCAACTTGTTCATATGATTCCGTCTTGTTAATTAGTCACTTGTAGAATAGTTAGCGTTATGTTAGCAATAGTTTATCCCTTGCATGTCATGCTCTTACACGAACAAAATATTTGTAAAACCAGAAAGTTATTTTAGTTGAAATATTTTCCTTATTTGTAAAAAGAACCGTTTTGACTATTCGACGATATCGTATTTACCGGTAAAATTTGCTCATGAGTTTTGTTTTTACCGGTATAATTTGCTCATGAGTATTGTATTTACCGGTATAATTTGCTCATGAGTATTGTATTAACCGGTATAATTTGCTCATGAGTATTGTATTAACCGGTATAATTTGCTCATGAGTATTGTATTTACCGGTATAATTTGCTCATGAGTATTGTATTAACCGGTATAATTTGCTCATGAGTATTGTATTAACCGGTATAATTTGCTCATGAGTATTGTATTAACCGGTATAATTTGCTCATGAGTATTGTATTAACCGGTATAATTTGCTCATGAGTATTGTATTTACCGGTATAATTTGCTCATGAGTATTGTATTAACCGGTATAATTTGCTCATGAGTATTGTATTAACTGGTATAATTTGCTCATGAGTATTGTATTAACTGGTATAATTTGCTCATGAGTTTTGTTTTTACCAGTATGATTTGCTTATGAATATTGGATTTACCGGTATTATTTGCTCACGAGTAGTGAATTAACTGGTATAGGATCAAAATGCTTGAAAGGCATATTTCCCCTATTTATGGATATAAAATATCTTGTTTCAGATGGAATGTTTCAGCTAAATATAGATGGTAGTGTTATATATTTTTAAACTGTTTTGTAACTTTCTGTGTCTCTTAACATAATAAATGTAGCCATAATTCTAATTATGTATTCAAACTGCAAATATGACTTTGCTTTTGTACTCACTAGAACAAATAAATAATTTATCTAAGATGGATGTTTTTATTTCCTATGGCCAGAGATTGCAGAGAACAAAAATATTTTAAATCTCAACCTTTCCTGCCCCTCAGCCCCTAATGAGGTCTGTCTGGCTGCCTGGTACCTTTGCCTATCAAAAGACCTTTCTGGAACCCCCACCCTGACTGTAACCCTTGTCTGCCACTTCCTTGAACCCCCAGCGCCCCCGCAAGGAACCCAAATCCTGCCCCACCTTGAACTAAAAGCACACTTGGAAATGAAAGCACACACCTGCCTTGACCAAAAGTGTGCCCCTGCTTGGAACCAAAAGCCAATCTGAAACCCAAAGTCCATCAATGCCTGGAACCTAAAGCCCACTGATGCCATGAACTCAAAGCCAGCTTGTCTAAAATCCAGACCAGAATCCCCGGCCATCAACTGTCAAGATTCCATGTCTAGAACCCCCACCTGTCCCTGCCTGCTCGACATTGTTTTCAGTAACATGACTTAACTGATCATACCATACCAGACCAGTGGAGTGATTTTCTTGTTTCATTGGTCATTGTGTTCTGGAGTGAATATTAAAATTGGGTGTCTGCCCTGTGACCCCTACGTGATCATTGCATCGAAGGTATGTCACCGGAGCATGAAATACTTTCATGGTCAAGAGAACACGAAGAAACCTTTGACCACTGTGAGCGGCCTTGACCGTAAGGGTATAAAATCTGTTAACATGTATACATAAATAAAACACTAACAAATACAGCAAAATAATTTATTCATAAGAACATCCAGTGTCTTACATGATCAAATATGTCTCCACTCCTCCAGTAACACAGTAAGATCTACCATGCATGCATTTCAACAATATGATTAAACAATGATCACTCAATAAAAGATGCGATATAAGATAGGTTACAAAACACTATTCAAGCATGTACATGCCATAACTTTCAAACCTGCAAAATCATTAATATACATATAACTGTATGGACACGCCAACAAAACATTCTCCTCATTATTTGGTAATTGACCCAAACTTAAAATGTAATCCACAAAAACATGAACAATTTGTACATGAACAAGCTGCATATCACGACCCCTGTGTTGTCAGGTTTCATAAAAGTGTGGGAGTTTGTTTTGTAATGATTATAAGGATTTCAAACGGTGTGAGCACATAACTTATTATCATGAATAATACATATAAACATGTTTAGATCATCTGCTACTGTGGAGCTATTTTCTAGCCTTCTATTAATATTTTCCCATTTAAACAGCCTGGCCCCAATTTCTCGAACCTTCTAAAGCGCATTTCAATTAGCCAATATACATACTTAAAATGGATTTTGATAAATGAAAAACAGTTTATTCTGATTATCATACAGATTATTCTTATATAATTTCTAAAATCTCTTAAAGAAGTAAATATAAGGCATATTATAGAACAATAAAAATAGTGAGTTTAGCTTAATCCTGTTATAAGGGACTTAAGAAGTTTCGAGAAATCGGGGCCAGAGCTTTAAGCCCAACCTTGACAGATTAAAATACTAAAGACTATACAAAATATGATGATCTAGGAAATATTTTTATATGATTATGTATGTATAATCTGTTTTTACCAGGCAAGCAATGTACTCTGAAGTCTGTGTGTGTATGGAGAGGTCAGAGCAAGATCTCGTCATAACTTCTTATTGTTAATAAAATCATTTGCCGTTTATCGTAAATTATTTTATTTTTCACATACATGCAATATTTCTGATGACCTTCCAGAACTAATTTGTTCTGAAATTTGTTCTGAAAATCAAGAGATTTTGAATGCGTGTCTAAAAATTGACTGAATATTCTTGGACACAATAATGTGACATTTCTTTTCTCACATACCGAGGACTAAGAAGTTATGACCAAATCTTCCATAAAAAAAGCAGAGGCGTAAAACAAATTGATTTATGTGATATCTACCTTGTACAATGTCATCAATGATAAACACATACACAGTACTTCATAAATATGAGGGTACTTCTAAAAGTTCTGTAATGCCTGTTTAGCTTCGCTTTTTTACAGAAAGCCTCTACTGGAACAAATTGGTTGAGCCTTTATCTACAAAACACAAACAGGAGCCATATTCATCACTTCTTAGTGATTTTTTTTAACTTACTGATTATTTTCGAAATTTTTATGAACATTATGAATATTTGAAATATTTAAAGCACCCTATACTTTTCATCAAGATGTTCTTCATATTTTAAGTGCAAGAACCTTATTAGTTTTCTTAAAATTCATATTAGAAATCAGTTACCATACAACAGAACTAGATGAGAGACCAGAACTTTTTGAATAACCCTCGTAGATATTTCTGCATTTGAATATTTATGATTTTTACACAAATAAATTCCTCTCTTATCACAAAAACAAATGATAATATATTCTCATGGTTTTAACTTCATACATGAATGACATAATACACAAACCGGATGGAAATCACATTTCCCTCTTAATATATGTACAACAAATCATTTAACAATAATAATAATCTAACGATATGCTTAACAAAAGCCAACGAAATATACACTTAAACAATAATACACTTATAATGTGATTTTATCTTGCATATATTAAATAATTTTAAGCGTAAACCAGGAACAATGGATACAGCAATTTGTTTTATCTATAGTCAAAAGTTTTTTCTGTTTCATTTTGACATGTAATTTGGCAAGTATTTTTTAAGATAAACTGGCAAGTTTTAATTAAAATCCATGACTCAAGCTATTTTACAGTTTAAAATCACTGCAATTTTAGCTGTAAAGAAAGATAAGTAAGCAATTAGTATTTAAATGCTAGGCTGGCCAAAGATAAATCCATTACAAGCATTTTTCTTCTTTACTTATTCTAGATCATTAACTCTTCTTTTTTTATAGAATACTTACTTTAATGATTCTTCATTACACATGACAGGGGTCTTTTTAGAGGTATGAGGTATTCTGACATTCCTAAATGTTTTACATACATGTGTTTAACTATATTAGAGAAACTAATGTTAAATGAATAAAAGTATGGTAAAATAAATTAAAATCACTATAATAGCCCACAAAATAACAATAAACATGTGACAGGGATGTGACGGACCTGGCTGCTGAAGGACTGAAACCATTTGGGCGACACGTTAGGGCATAACCCTCCTTCCGCAGAAGTGAAACTGAACTTTTGAGGACTCCTGGCTTGAAATTGAAGTAAACTGGGGTGTTAAAACCATTTTTTTTATATATTTTTGGTCCCTGGAGCCATTGGATCTGTGGGAATCCATGAATCCCCGGGGAAATCACACCCTGGATTATAACATGGAATTAGTTTTACTCTACATTTTCACCTAACTAAATGCACTACCATATAGTTAAAACATTAACATAGCTCAGTTCAAACATAGAGTTAACATTGCTCAGTTCTAACATAAGAGTGAACATAGCTCAGTTCTAACACAGAGTTAACATAGCTCAGTTCTAACACAGAGTTAACATAGCTCAGTTCTAACATAAGAGTTAACATTGCTCAGTTCTAACATAAGAGTGAACATAGCTCAGTTCTAACACTGAGTTAACATAGCTCAGTTCAAACATAGAATTAACATTGCTCAGTTCAAACACAGAGTTAACATAGCTCAGTTCTAACATAAAGTTGACATAGCTCAGTTCAAATACAGAGTTAACATAGCTCAGTTCTAACATAGATACAACATAGCTCAGTTCAAACTGAACGTACAGTCATTCATATTCTCTCAATCATCATATTCAGAATAAAGCAATTCATAATGACTAACTCTATATTTTTATATCAACCAACATATACATATAATGATTCTATGCTTTCCATTATCACATTAGGTTATTTCAAATACTAAGAAATAAAAAGTTCCATCATTTGAACAACAAAACTCCCTTTGTACATTTCTAAGGCCTCGTTTCATGAAAGGATCTTATTCGTAACTTTAATAATCTTTAATCTGTATAAACGGTACTTATTGCAACCACTATTTCTTTATTTCCCTCAATATTTTGTTCATTTTAATTCTGGCTAAAGTTCAATTCATTCAAATATGTAACAAGATACTAATATAATTTAATTTTTTGACTCAGATTTTTATTACAACAGCCCAAGACACTTATTTACTCTCAGATTATCAGAGGCGTTGTAACACATTATGCACACAGAACCTGATATTGTTTTCAAATCATACA
This sequence comes from Mya arenaria, assembly GCF_026914265.1. Classification (NCBI taxonomy): domain Eukaryota; kingdom Metazoa; phylum Mollusca; class Bivalvia; order Myida; family Myidae; genus Mya; species Mya arenaria. Next base: position 72,105,299 of record NC_069131.1, read on the forward strand.
GATTGTTTAGCACTAATTTCCATTTCAAGACCCAACCCTGACTTCCTAGTACTGACCATAAAGGTCATATGTTTTAATCACTATCAGAATCCTAATATTACATGACTGAATGATGTTTCATTGTCCAGATCACACATACATAGTATGCACACTGAACAATGATTTGTCAAAGCAGATATTCTTCTTTCACTGTTATATTACTTACATAAGCCAAACATGACGCCAAATAATGCCATAATTTAGGTGAGAAAAAAATGACACTAAAATGTCAAAAATTTGTGAAAGATAAACAAAAGAAGAAAAAACCTGGCCCAAAAACTAACCAAATCAACGCCATAAACATGGAGGGCACTGCTGAGCCCCAGTCAATGAAGATCCTATCACTTCAAGCAGTACCATCTTGCTGTCTTTTTTAGATATTGAAAAGTTTAATAAATCCATGTTGAGCTGCTGAAAGGATTAATTAACTCATTTATAAGCAGCGTAACTTTTGAGCCAACCCTGACTTCAAAATATTACTGCAACAGAACTTAAGAGTCAACCCTCATGTAAAATTTCACTATCAATATTACAGCACAGTTCACAAGGACTAGTCCATTTTCAGATTCACATAGATATAGCGCACGAATGTCAGTGACGCGAAGAACGACACTGTTCCAAGCATGAGAAAGAACACGTAGCATGTGAGTGCGGTGTAACCAAAGAACTCAAGGCTTTGAAGTAGACCAGACATGTTTGACCGTTTGTAATAGTAGAACAGCGCGTACAGGAAAACAAACACCCCTGTCGACCTGAAAATAGAGAAATAACAGCACTCTGTAATTAGAACAAAGTTAAGCTAATAGTAATCAGAGATTGAAGCAAATCAAAGTAGATTAATAATCGATTCAATTTTCATTTCAATTTCATATTAATATGAAAAGCCTGGCTTGATTGTTTTTTTTTAATTGTTGTTTTGCAATAATTCATACCATTAAATTATATATTTTTTAGGTATTAAAGGGTGTAGTAAGTTTTAGTAAGAACCTGTGTCATTAAAGAGAGATATGACCAAAATGGTTAAACAATCAAGCTCTTCAATTATGACAAAATCACTATCCATGGTCGCCAATGTAGACTTTCCTGATGAATTTTTATTATAATTGATCAACAGAACAACATTATTGAAAAGGTAACTAAGAACTTCATTGGTAGAAATTAACAAACGTTTGCACACCCTGCACTGGAAACATGTTTAAGCAGGGCTATGTGAAAAAATAAAAATATGCAATTTCAGCTACATAGAAAATGTTTGTCAATAACAATGCTGCAAACTTCAACACCTTCCTCCTAATGATATTTCATTTGTGGTCATTTATTATTAAATTTATCAAATCTCCCCGAGGCTAGTTTAAATAAATTATAGTAAACTGGTTTGATAAATTTCATATTGAATGACCGACCACTCATGTAATATCTCTCAAATGTTTACTACATAATAACCTACCCTGCACTGAATATGGACCTCCACCACCAACGATAGTCCTCCGCTGAGAGTTGGAAGTAGGTCAGCGCCACGGAGATACACGCTGTCACACTCAGCAGGATTCCAAACACGATAAACAGGATGCCATACAGTGTGTACTGCTCTCGGCCCCACAGTGTCGAGAAGATGTAATACAGCTCCACAGATATCGCACTGCAAAAAGGTATCAAACATGCGTGATGTCAGTTCAATGTCCATTCCATCTCAAAAACATAAAACACCATATTTATCATAGCTCGTTTTCTGGTAAGCCATGTGGTTAGTGTTCAGGACTCTATTACAAGCCAGGGTGCACAGGAATTTGGTTTGTGGTCACCAAGTCCAACCAATTGATTTTTTATGGGTACTCCAGTTTTCCCTGCAGCGAAACACCACACTGCATAACATTGTGTCAACAATGCCTTCTTGGTTTTTTATCAAAAACATTGAACAAAAGCTAATTGTTATACATTGTCAGCATACCTGAAGGGCAGGAATCCTCCTACAAGACAATGGGCGAAGGCAGATCGATACCATGGCACTGATGGGATTTCCCGTGAGATGTTTTTGGTACGGCATGGGGCGTCGAACCCGTTTGCCCAGTTCTTACCAAATATTCCCCCTATCACGGTCAAGGGATACCCAACTGAAAACAAATAAACATTATCATCAGTTCCATATAAATGCAAATTGCTATAAACTTGGATGGTCCTTTTTCTTAAGAATTTTGGTGATCGGAAATCACAGAGTCCCTGTAAGTGTGATAATGAATTGCTTTTTTTTGTTTTCATTTCTACATATGCAGGATATAATTCAGCAAAAAAATAGGTCCTAATTTTCAGATTTTGGTGTTTTGAAATCACAGAGCCATAACGCTTATCAGTGGATCTAGATCATAAATTGTTTTCATTTACACCATATAATTCAGCAAAACTTCGGAGTTTCAAAAGTTGTAATGGAATAATTGATAACTGTATTGTTGAGAAGGAAGTGCATCATAGATTTTTAATAACCAATAGAGATATTTTTCCGTGTCTACCTCTGATGTATTCCCTTCAAAAACATCAGAAAATATTGAAAATACTTTACCAAACATCCAAAGGCACATCAGTAAGATGATCGTTCCGAATGGCAAAGCTTGGGTTGTCCCATAAGCCCACGCTACTGAGTTCACCAATGACCAGACAAAAACAAATGGGGCTGAAAACGAAAATAAGTTACTTTTGAGAAGTATTTCCAATAAGAATGGCAAAGCTTGGGTTATTCCGTAACCCTGGGTTACTGTGTTGACTGCTGCTCAACAGAAAACAGGACAAATTGAATATGGGTTACATGAGAAGTATTTCATTTGAAATGACAAAGCAAGGATTGTGTCAAATCCCAAGGCGACTATGATGACTATTACTCTGTGAGAACAAACGGCGCTGAAATGGAACATGCTTACATGAGTAGGACCAGTCTGAAATGGCACAAGAATTGCTTGAATTCAGCACATTTTCTGATTGTTCCAAACTAGTTTGGCAATTTTTTTGTAACCTAAGGCTGTGGGTATAAAACAGATATTGACTGAAATGAGAATGAGTTCCCTTTGTGTGCTGAAGTTTGTGACGTAACTTTTGAGCCAAGAAAGTATCATTGATACATAACAAGGAAAATATTACATACCAGCAAAAAGTGCGGAGGTCAGGTTGATGTTCCAAACCCAGTTATCCCCGCCCATCTTCCGATACATGTTTGTCGCCACATACCCACTTATGCCTGCAATGTATACATGTTTCAAACATAATTATATCTATGACAAAATATATATTCACATCGATAGCATTTGTACAGGTATTCTAGCATAATGAAAGTTGAACCATCACTACAAATAAGCCTTTTGTATAGAAAAAATGTGATGTTCATATTGTATAACACGCAAGGGATTATGACGTCATTATTTATTTCAAAATTGCGCTCCGATTGGATTAGCATGATGTCATTTTACAAATGTTATATGACATAACATTTACTGTCTATTTTATTATACAAATGCATTTTGCTGATAATTTATACCCAGAAGCAAAAGATGTTACTAGTTTGTGTAACCATGGTTAATAAGTGTTTAAAATATTAGTTAAAGTATTGATCATGCGGTATGAGGGCAGGAGGGTACGCGGGCGATTTTCCTTAGAAGGCAAGCAAACTTTATGAAACTTGCTCACACTACCTTCTGTCTTCATACAGCATGAAAACCACAAAAAGCAATCAATCCTTTAATGAGTCCATCTCATATACTTCTAGCTACAGTCAAACCCTGCTGGCTCGAACTCCCAGGGACCGGTAAAAATACCTTGAGCCTCAGGAAATTTAAGCCAAGCAGTAATGCTTACATTTAGTAGAATAAAATAGGTTCTTTTCATCCAGTTCGAGCCATCCATGAAATCGAGCCAAGCAAGTTTGAGTCAACAGGTTCGACTGTATTCCAAAAACGTGAAAGAAATGATTGCATATGAACCGTGCTAGCCCACATCATGGAATTTAACCTTCTGCGTTCATATAGAATAAACACACAGAACAATGAGTTCAACCCTCATGTCAAAAATACTCACATGAGGTGAAGGCGTACAATATAACACCTGCGGAGTTTATTTGACCGTGTCGATGAACATTGAACAATCCCATCATAGCCATTATTATTATCCCTGTAGCTAGCGTGAGGAACTGCATACCTACACCTGGAATACAACAGATAAATGCGTTCCATCATCAGATACTTGTCAGTGTTAACATCTATGGAATTTAACTGTCTGTGTCAATGAACATTACAGATCGCCTTCATTGCCATCAACATTATTCCCAATAGCCTGCGTATGGACATAAATACACTGGAAAAAGACAAATGTGTTTATCAGTGAAATATGTCATGTCAATTCTAGGTTATAAACTAGAGATTGCTTTTTTGAAAAAGCGCATGTCTCCCCCATTGTGTGGTCGTAGGTGAGAAATAATCAATGATGGACATGAAATTTGTACTTCCTCCCTACCAAGTTTGGTGAACCTAGGTCAAACCATTCTCAAGATATTGAGCGGAAATGTTTTTTACATTGGGGGTCGCCGCGACCTTGACCTTTGACCTAGTGACCCCAAAAACAATAGGGATCTTCTACACCTCACGACCAACCTCCCTACCAAGTTTGGTGAACCTAGGTCAAACCGTTCTCAAGATTTTGAGCAGAAATGTTTTTTATATTGGGGGTCGCCGCGACCTTGACCTTTGACCTAGTGACCCCAAAAACAATAGGGATCCTCTACACCTCACGACCAACCTCCCTACCAAGTTTGGTGAACCTAGGTCAAACCGTTCTCAAGATTTTGAGCAGAAATGTTTTTTATATTGGGGGTCGCCGCGACCTTGACCTTTGACCTAGTGACCCCAAAAACAATAGGGATCCTCTACACCTCACGACCAACCTCCCTACCAAGTTTGGTGATCCTAGGTCATGCGGTTTTCCAGTTATCGATCGGAAACGAAGTGTGACGTACGGACTGACGGACTGACGGACTACCGGACTGACGGACAGGGCAAAAACAATATGTCTCCCCCAGAGAGGGGGAGACATAATTATAATATGCATGCAGAGTTGATTTGAACCACAAGGTAAATGATGTCATTGTTTACATCCATACTGCTCTCTGATTGGATAAGCATGAAATCATTTAACCAATGGTATACAATATTACATGTATTGGCTATTCTCTTATACAAATGTATATTTTCTCACAATTAAATAATTATTTGCAGATACTTTTTTGTATCAGGGTTGAATATTTATTTAAAATGTAAATATAAGGATTGATCTTTCATGCCTTCATGCTTTATAATAGCAAGAGCAAGCAACTTCCAAGAAGCATGCTATCAATACTTAAAAGCACTTGGCAATTATTCACAGTAATCATAGACCAAAATAATTGTAAACAGCCCATCTAAATGAACTAGTCTTACCAAAAAAAGGCACAATACTTATAGGGTAACAGGTCTTCCCAAGAATGGCACAAAATGTTGTCTTTTTATATGCAGGGAATCTAAAGATGTTGTTGTGGACAAACAGAATTCAGGTTATGTAACTGGCCTTACCAAGAATTGCACAGAAGAGGTTTTTATATGCGGGGAATCTGAAGACGTCAGTGTGGATGATTTTCCAGCCATTGTCTTCCTGGTCCAGCTCCTCACTTTCTTCATCATCAACGTTGTAGCGAGCAAAGTCTGATTTCAACACCCGAGTCTGAAATACACAATGGTTGCTGGCTTAAGAAACAGGCTTCAATCTCTGAAGGGACACAAACTTTTGGACCTGATTGTGTCAATAATATAACAAGAGTTGAGTGTTTCTTTAATACATAAACTTAGTAGTGTCCTGTTTAATGCTTGCAATCCTTAACAAAGTTACAGTCAACAATTTTTCATGAATGACAGTCCATGAGTGACAGTCAACAAGTTAAAGAATGACAAAATATGAGTAAGTCAAGAAGTTTTATGACCAAAAAGAAGTCTGATCACTCACAAAAATAATTGCGTATTACTATGATTCAACCACAAAAGTACACAAAGTGCATAAAAGGAAAATAAAACAATGAAATAGTGCAAGACTCTCAAAACTTCAAGAAAGCAGTGCGAAAACGACATGCTTGACATGTATGAGCATAAAAAACACATTGACAATAAAAAACATTGAAATTGTCAATCAGTCATTAAAATTAAGGAAGTATGACTCGCTAAATAAATGCAGAAATAGAGCAAACACAAAAAGAATTTAACAAGTATGAAGTTCTTGGGTGCAAGTATTCTTTAGATATTGAGCGGAAACCATAGGTCACAGCCAACGAATCATTTTTCACCTGAAGGTCACTGCGACCATGACCTTTGACCTACTGAAAAGTCAATAGGGGTCATCAACTATTCATGACCAACCAGCATACCAAGTATGAAGTTCCTGGATTTAAAAGACCTTCAGTTATTCAGTGGAAACCGTTTTTTTTTCACCTCAAGGTCACCGTAACCTTGACCTTTGACCTATTGATTTCAAAATAGGGGTCATTTACTGGTCATGACCAACATGCATACCAAGTATGAAGTTCCTGGGTCCAAGCGTCTATAGTTATTGAGCAGAAACAAAGTGTGACAGCACATAAATGGGGGAGATATCATTCTAGTTTCCACAGTCAGTATATACTGCAAGACTACATGAATATTTTTGAGAAATGAACAAGAATTTAAATCCATTATATAAATGTGTCATTTGATGGCTATTTTATAATACATGACTGAATGAATGTAAAATTTTGATAGGCATGAAATAGATAAAACCGTTATGGATCTCGGCAACTACTGAGTAATAGCTTGACAAAATGATATATTCATAGGCTGATGTATGGTCTAGCACCAAAATGTCCTGACCCCAGACCCTGCCTCACCCTTTCATTTGTGGAAATATGTTTTTCTGAGTGTTTGGTATGAGTACATCTATATATAAAAAATGAAAATGGTGACATTTATACCAGAGCTATGGAATCCATATCAAGTTTGTAGTCCTTATACTGTAAAAAAATACAAACAAAATCTTGGTATCTGTTCCAAAGCAAGGGTGAGAGTGGTCTAGGGGCTCAGGTGCCTCCTCTCACCCAAGAGGTTCCTTTATAAGTGATTTTAACGAAGTTTTCAACTAAAATTTTCAATCTTACAATATCTGGTCATAAGCTATGCAGGGATCATGTTGATGAAATCGAGACTTGCTAAAAAAACACACGAATCCTTAATTCATTTTCATTTATGTTACCAAGTGATCAACATTTTGATGAACAAGCCCGAATATTTAAATAACCCTTGCACATATTGTCCAAATGTAACTTTTTTTACAACGCAGTAGCACCTTTGGCTGTTCAACTGCACGAAAGGGGAAAATATTTTGATTGGACGGTTTGAGTCTAACTTTGTGTTCACTTGGGATTGTAAAACAACCGTTCCTTATTTGATTATATTACACTAGTGTAAAATAACTTGACATTGGTGTCAAAACTTTTTACCCAAAATTGAATAATAACTTTAATTTTGGAGACTGCTGTGTCGTTTCATAACAAGAATCTCACATTCATTGCCCTTAATTACAATTAGGCATGAAAGTTGTTACAGTCAAATGTTGCTTAAATAAAAAAAATTCTAAACTTGTGTCAAAGTTTTTGTTTTAAATGGCCAGGAATGTGAGATCCTACATGTATAACCTGACCGATTAACCACCCTAAGCTGTGAGATCCTACATGTATAACCTGACCGATTAACCACCCTAAACTAACAAGTACGTACCAGTATAATAACGACAAAGCCGATAAGCAGGAACACGAGGACCATGGAGTTGATAATACTCAACCAGTGGATCTGAAATGTACACAAGTTTCAATGATAAAATTCTGGCTCTCAAATGTACAGAGCTGGGAAGGTATTCATAAAAGTTCTTAAGTCATTTCTTTACTTAAGTCATTTCTTTACTTTTACTTAAGTCATTTCTTTACTTAAGTCATTTCTTTACTTAAGTCGATTTATTTACTTAAGTCATTTCTTTACTTAAGTCGATTTCTTTACTTAAGTCATTTCTTTACTTAAGTCGATTTCTTTACTTAAGTCATTTCTTTACTTAAGTCATTTCTTTACTTAAGTCGATTTCTTTACATAAGTCGATTTCTTTACTTAAGTCATTTCTTTACTTAAGTCGATTTCTTTAATTTTTCATAGTCAAATCAAAAAGAAATGTATACATGTTGTTAACATTAAAGTATTTTTTTCAATGAGGTCAATGAAAATAATGTATTTCAGAATTCAAAATGAGATGATACTAAAATCAGGAAAGTAGCTTAAGTTAGGAAATGACTTTATGAAACCAGCGCAGGTGACCAAAATTTATATACGGTATGATATGATATGATAATAAGCAAGGGAAATATTATAGAGAAAAATCAACTAAAAACTGGTTATACTATGTTTGGTACACAGGGTATTTACATATGAAACAATTTATTCCAAGTCCATGAACATGAACAGAGAGCAATAAATTAAGCCATATTCTGGGGGGGGGGGGGGGGGAATAACTGCATATTCTTTATCATAAAATGTGGTAGTTGTTATGTTTGGTTAAAGTTTGCCAATGTTATCATGCAAACTAGCCAAAACATAATTTGCGGACTGAGGACAGCTTATCAACACATAACTGGCCCCATTTTTTATATGCAAGCAACGTCCCAAATAAATGCGCAAACAACAAACCTCGAGAGTTTTGGGGAAAAAGCTGTTGTCTCGCAGTCTCTTGGAGCGCTCCTCATATTTTAACCTGAAAAAATGACAACATTCTTTTTTATTTCTGACATCATGCATCATACCTGCTCACAGTAGAACAATTGACTGTTATTAATGTAGAAGGTGGAGATTGAAAATAGTTTAAATTATTAAATTTATTATCGAAATAATCAGACATTTTCGATAAATTTTCGATTGTGTAATCAAAATTGGGAGAAAATTAAATGTTGGAAACTAAATCGCAAAAATAACAAGCTGCATTTGATCGTTAATAAGTTATCATAAAAAAAGCTAGTAGGTCTTAGCTGAATACAAAATAGTTTATACTGTTGTTCCATATGTTTCTATTTTTTAGAAAATGCAGACACAAAATGATAATCAATATCGAAATCATGCAATATTTGGTGACCTCAATCCAAAACAATAAATTTTTCATTTTTTCTCTGGTTTTGCTTATTAAAATAGTTCTTAAATCTATCAGTCTTTTCTTTGTTATATATAGAAACAATCTACAGAATTTTAGAATGCGTTTTATTGTTGTTTCTATTTTGAAGAGATAACTGAAACTCTTACCCAGAATTATGCCACTTCACACTGTAGGTAAACGCCACTTCCAGTGGGGCCGTAACATCGTCCAAACTGACCGGCTCCTTTTCCTTCGTCGAGACATTTGCGTAGATGATGTGTTCTCCATTATACTCGATGTTAAAATGAAGGTGAGCCCACAGGTAGACTTTATGGGTGTGAGGGAGAAAGCCCCCCTCTTCTAAGTGACCAATAAACCCGCGAATTGGAATATCATCTGAAATACATTATACATAAGTTTTAATTATATAAAGTGAGTCCATTTTTCTCTTAGGTGATATTTTCATTCCTTTTACACTGATATCAACTCTTACATCTGGATAGGTCAGCTCCCTATTCAACATAATGAAAGTGGGATTCAAACTATCAAAGAAAAGGCCTATAATCAAATATCAAATAAACTGATATATTGCAATGTGCCATAAAATGTAACATTATGTGAAATAATTTCCTATTTTCTATGTGGCCTATCAGAAAACATAACACCAAGTGACATAATTGCCCATTCACTAGATGTTGCAAAAAAATATCTACATAAATACACCACATCATACAAGTATGCCATAAGTAGAGATGCTTATGCTCGAATAATTTTTCTCCATTTCCAGGAAGCATAACTAGCCAATGATTTAGGGCCAGAGCTATTTCCCTTATCTCACACAAAAAACTCATGTTTAACCTTCAATAGTTCTAAATACTAAACACTTTTCCTCCTTAAAATGAAGGGTATTTTTGTCTAAGGGTATTTTTGTCTAAGGGTTCAGAAGCTGTCCTATCACATAACGTTGCTTGTGCTAGTCTCAGTGGTATATAACTCGACCTTGACATCATTTCCCCCTACTAATCAAACTTCAAACTTTTTACCTAAAAAAGGAATATTTTTTTTATTTTGGGCAATGAATGTGTCATGCGATAAAAAGAATCTTACATTTATTGCCATTTAAAACTCATTACCAAAAGACATATATCTACCTAAAGGCTTGCTTCACAACTTTTTGTTTGAAATTACGATTAAAGAAAAATGCTATATATTCAGCAGTGGTCGAAATCAGCACAAGCCCGCAAGCCCTGCACTGGTAAATTGTCTTCTGGGCTTGCTAAAATTCTGAATTTTATATATCAGGGCTTGTTAAAATATAAGATGCCAAGCAATAGAATAAGAATTCGGGCTTGTTCATCCAAATGTCTAATTTCAATGACTGATTCAGGGATGTCATCAGACCAACAATTGAAATCCTAAAATTGGGTTTGACTTTAAGGGGTTTGGCTTCTTGTGGGTTTAGGAAAATTTGAAATATTAATTTAAAGCCATTTATGTCCATTTCAAGGTATTTCCTACTATTTCTGATGCAAATGTCCAGCGAATAAGTGAAAACACTATATAAACATACAGCAGTCTGAGACTGCAAGCTCTCATTCCGGGCTCGCAGTCATGATTTCAGGACAAATTCTGAATTAAAACATCCCTGCGTTAGACAAGCATAGTTCTCAGTAGATTGGATTAAAAACATAAGCACTATTAGAGAGCTTGTTTGTGTAGTCATATAATGTTTTTATGTCATTTCTAAATGTCAGAGAAGGCTTAATGAAATTAACTACAAGTGCACTTAAAATATCCTTAAACTTAATTCTTCTAAGCTATTTATGCATAAATCTACTGTTTATTAAAAAAACCCACCCCATTTAGACAGACATTAGAACAAAATTACAACACATTCTTATTAATGTTGCAAAAGGATATTTAAATTGCTTTTTTATCATTTTCTTTTAATGAAATATACTTTTTCTGTCATATTTCCGTGAGCAATTTTGCAATAATTAAAAGAAAATATTTAAAATGTCAGTTTCTTTACAGCTAAAGTTGTACTTTATGTGAAACATGAAGAACAACAATTCCACTTACACTGTCCATGATTAAATGCCATACAACACATTTAAATAAATTGTATTTCCATTATCAAGAGCAACCTTTCTGCACCTTACAGCTTGCATAATAACAACAGCCCAACTTCACAGATCGAATGCCAAAGCTTGTCTTGTTTTTCCATTAGAAAGGGGCATAACTCAACAATCACTAACGTCAGAATACCTTACATACATGTATGTATTGTATCTGGCAACATGTCTACCAAGTTTCATTGTAATAAGTTAATTTAGTTATATACCATGTGAAAGTCAGAGTACCTTCTCATACATGTGGGTATTGTCTCTGAGAACATGTCTACCAAGTTTCATTATAATAAACTAATTTAGTTATATACCATGTGAAAGTCAGAGTACAGGCCTTCCTATACAAACATGTGCGCATTTTCTCTGACAACACGTCTACCAAGTTTCACTATAATCTGTTAATTTAGTTATATACCATGTTAAAGTCAGAGTACCTTGCCATGTACATGTGTGTATTGTCTCTGACAACATGTCTACCAAGTTTCACTATAATCTGTTAATTTAGTTATATACCATGTTAAAGTCAGAGTACCTTGCCATGTACATGTGTGTATTGTCTCTGACAACATGTCTACCAAGTTTCATTTTAATAAGCTAACTTTTTTGTATTAAAACACTTATTTCCTAAAAAAAAATATTTTGGATATTTTTACGCACAATCTTTAATAAGAAATATCATGTCAATGTTATAATACTATAATAAAAATGCACAGTTAGGCCTAAAAAAAAAAATACATTTGGTTCGGGTTACCCGACCCTACCTACGGAATAGGCGCCGACCCTAACGTTTTTATAGTCAGTTTGAAAAAAATAAATGAAAAACTAAAAAAAAAAAAAAAAAAAAAAAATGTTTTTCTTTTTTTTTTTGCTTTTCAATATGAAGTTTAAAACCTTAATTGCTTATATAGAAGATAACTTTAACACCATTCTCCAATGATGAAAATGACATTCTTATATAAAGCCTAATAAAAAAAATAAAAAAAAAAAAATAAAAAGCCTACCTACCCTACCTATTTTTGAAAAGGATGTAACCCTAACCAAACAATTTTTTTTTAGGCCTTAGCAGTGTTTTTACATGTTAGAATAAAATGGATTATTAAACAGTTATTGATCAGTAGCATTCACAATTACCAATTGTAAAACTCACCTATGACAAACTCAAAGTAGTACAGATCCTCGATAGCATCTCGCAGCAGCTGTAAGTCGTCTTCTTCAAACCGCACACGACACAGTTCCTTGTTCGCTACATCCTCTATAAAGGAAATAACACAAACAGTTTTTTAATAAAAATTTTAATTGAATTTAATAGAAGAAATTTCAACATAAATATTTTTCTTAAAATGTAATACATCATTTTATCAATACAAATTCACATATGCATAAATATCTTCATTTTTCTACAAAAAAAGCTTGCGTTTAAAAATGCTATATACACACAAAACAAGATAGATTAAGATTGGGTTTTGTTTAAATTTACTTTACAAAGATATTGACAAAGTATTCCCTTTCGTTGGCACCATATTTTTTGTTGGTGTCAGCGTGAATGGTAGGGGGAAACCAGGCTACCTGGAGGAAAATCACTTGTCTGGCTTTGACATAAACCAAACTCACATACGCCAAGTTTTATCCTTAAAGCTTAACCCTTTACTTCATAGATACGCAATTTTACTTATCTATCCATAGCTTCAAAGATACGGATCTTAACATTTTATCCATAGCTTCATAGATACGTAATCCTACGTATTCGTAATGTAGGGGCATTTATTTTCATACCTGATGCTTGTTTATTCGCTATAAATTCATATTCATGAAGTATAAACATCGATAAATACAATGTACTAAAAAAAACACTATGTTACTATTTAAAGAATTTCGGAAAATCGCGAAATAAGGTCACTGGTATCAAAGATGCGTAAAACGTTGACTGCGCAGGTTTATGGGCATTCCTTTCTCGTTTTCCTCGTGGAAATTTACACAATATTGCAAGTTATAATTAACTACCAATAATACAACTATATTTTATTGATCACGCGCCTGACGTCACAGGTCATGGTTCGAAAACGTGTCAAAATGTCGGCCATGTTGGATAAACAAAAAATCATCTGGCTTGTATAAACAAAGGCCATAAATCATTATATGGGACATATGTGTCACTTCTGTTTCGCTAATCCGGTCATAAAAATGCGCATCTGCTTCTACAAATTGAAAGTAAGTACAAATGTGTTATAAAATAATGACTATCCCTATTGTTAAACTTTGACATGACCCAATTTAACTTCGATCAGCTGTTGAAACACGTGTTTTCGAATACACAAGAATGCAATGTAGAGCTAATTTCTGCCCTTGTTAACTTCAGTTTAAAACAACATTCCTGAATAATGTCATTTATATTTCAGTGTTTGTCTGACGAATCGGAACATTCTGGCTTCGATTAAAATTAGTTTGAGTACGACGTCGAGATGGCGAATTCGGACCTCGGCGTCACGCACACAAGGATACGAGAAATGAGGATTTTTAAAATCAAACCCAAATGACAATACCTGGACATGCAATAAACGATATAAATTTAGAATACAACAACATGCAGGCCTCATTTAGTAGTTGAATAATAACTTTATTTGTTCATTGTATTGTTTAATAACCGAAAGTTATACGTACTGTGACTGTTGATCAACTTTTTTTTTCTTCTGTTTCATATATATAAATATACCGTGCTTCTTTGTTGTGAATTATTTTTTAATTCTGTCCATCTTTGTTTCAATTCAGGTTGCATTAAATGAATTATAAAAATATGTTGTTTATATAATATTTTGTGTTATGTTTGATAAATAAAAGTGTAATAAAAATTAATTTTCATCAAATTTGACATATTTTTCTGTTTATTTATGAATATCATGTGTAAATAATTTAGATAACAAAATAAAATTTATATGACTGGATTGGAAATTTAATTCTCTATAAACTTTACATTGATGACTTATTGATTAAACCAAAAGAAATACTAAGAAAATAGGTTTGTAATACATGAGGGTTAAAATTCCAATAATATCAATAATCTCCTATGAAGTAGGGGTACTGATATGAGCTGATAAGCCATACACTGGCAGCCTGAAATGGCTTAGGTTTACATGAAGTAAAGGGTTAAAGGTTCTTTCAAACAGTAACTGCCTCATTGAAAATAACAACTACAGATTAATGTTTTAAGGAATAGAAAAATGTCCAGGTAATAACAACTCTCTATATGAGATCTTTCTTCAAAGACAAATCTCTCCATTGTTACAAGAGATGAGGACAGTCGCATCATGGATTAGCTGAATTTCACCCATTACTGAATCATTCAAATGTTTGTGGCCCTCATAGTAAATTTATCCCCATAAATCAATGGACACAGCTAATTGCTTTTGCAATTACAAATTACTCAGCAAATAGGGAGCCCAGGGGTGGTATTCAATTTAAGTCTTACTGGGATCTAAGAACCATGTAGCTAATCGGTACGTGTACCTTTACAGTGAATGCAGTATGATGTACGACCATATAAGATTTACATCAGTTGCATATGGAATACCATCTCAAGTGCCATATTCAATGTTGTTCTTATCCTTGGCCTTTGAGACATGCCTCACTGATTCCATTCAGTTCATTGGCCAGTTATTTTCACCCATTCAGTTCATTGGCCAGTTATTTTCACCCATTCAGTTCATTGGCCAGTTATTTTCACCCATTCAGTTCATTGGCCAGTTATTTTCATCCATTCAGTTCATTGGCCAGTTATTTTTATCCATTCCTTCCATTGGCCAGTTATTTTTATCCATTCAGTCCATTGGCCAGTTATTTTCACCCATTCAGTTCATTGGCCAGTTATTTTATCCATTCAGTCCATTGGCCAGTTATTTTCATCCATTCAGTTCATTGGCCAGTTATTTTATCCATTCAGTCCATTGGCCAGTTATTTTTATCCATTCCTTCCATTGGCCAGTTATTTTTATCCATTCAGTCCATTGGCCAGTTATTTTTATCCATTCAGTCCATTGGCCAGTTATTTTTATCCATTCAGTTCATTGGCAAGTTATTTTTACAGTCCAATCAAAACACTTTGACGCTGATCTTTAAAATAAGTAAACTGTAAGGGGAATACAGCCCCAGGAATCTGACAGTCCTATATTAAGGCCCGAACACCTTATTTCTATAAGAGTATTGAAACTTCATGCAATTAGCAAAATCTTTAGCAGAATAGATTGATTCTATGGAATTAGTTTTCTTTTCTGTGTGATTTTGCATTTATCAATAGCTGTTGGACTCCTTGATTATAACTTGGACTTCTATAATTTGTAGGTTAGGTAGTCTGACAGACTTCTGTGCAAACTAGAAATGTGTCCATAGGACACGGATGCCCCCACTTCGATTTTTTGTCACAGAAAATAAGCCATAATGATTATTCAGGATAATCTGAGGGCCCTAACTCCTAAATGATTAAAGCGATTTCCATGGCTATCGAACTTGATCAAGATATTATGGTCACAAACATGTGTTAAAAGTTTGGTGAGGATTGGACAAACAGTTTTCAAGAATTAGATCGGAAACAATCTTCGGGACGTATTTTTCAAGTCTTTTTTTGCAAATAAAGGGCCGTAACTCCTAAATGACAAAAGCGATTTCCATGGCTATCGAACTTGATCAAGATATTATGGTCACAATCATGTATGTAAAGTTTGGTGAGGATTGGACACATACTTTTCAAGAATTAGATTGGAAACATATATTTTTGAAGTATTTTTGGCAAAAAAGGGCCGTAACTCCTAAATGACTAAAGCGATTTCCATGACTATCGAACTTGATCAAGATATTATGGTCACAAACATGTGTTTAAAGTTTGGTGAGGATTGGACAAACGGTTTTCAAGAATTAGATCGGAAACAATCTTCGGGAATTTTTGGCAAAAAAGGGCCGTAACTCCTAAATGACTAAAGCGATTTCCATGACTATCGAACTTGATCAAGATATTATGGTCACAAACATGTGTTTAAAGTTTGGTGAGGATTGGACAAACGGTTTTCAAGAATTAGATCGGAAACAATCTTCGGGACGTACGTACGTACGTACGTACGTACGTACGTACGGACAAGGGCAACCCTATATGCCGCCACTTTGTGGGGGCATAAAAACAAAACAAGTGTTTTACATTGGCTGGTTAACTCTCTTTTGATCTTTTTAAATCCACTAGTATTACAGTTCATTCCTGTTAGAATGCATAAGAATAAGTCTTCCAGTACATGCAAAAATGTGATAAAACATTGAGAGCCTTACTTTAGAATTACCTGGAATAAAGGTGTCCCTGAGATGATTAGAACAAACTCTTAATTAAGCCAAGCACATTTGACAGGTTTATTCCTTTAACTAAGAGCATTAATACCATATCTAAGGATTTAGTTACTGAAAATGAAGAAAAAAATATGGATGTTAACTCGTTTTATTTCTAATCTTTTCATAAAGAAGAAATTAAGTATTGATTGGTGGCGTTGATGATGGTTAAGGATTTTCTATCACAAACTAAAGTAATAAAGACTAGAGGAGGTGTGTGACAACGTGGTCGATGCAGATTACGGCTTACAACTGACAGTCAGGCGATGTGGATTAACAAGGAAAAATATGAGAAAAGAAAATGCAGGATGGCAGAAAACAAGTTTTCCTTTCACATCCTTGCAGGCTCAATTCTGACCCCCATTCCCCGTGGACAGATTTTTTTGGATTAATTTAAAACATTAGTTGGTTATGGTCACTGAGTAAAACTTTAAATAAGAGGTATTCAAATTCCTTCATGATTTGTTTTTTATTGTTGATGAAGTTGTACAGCCAAAACATTTAGAAAATAAAAGGTGAAGACTTTCAATTGTGTTTATGGGATAAAAATATTACATTTGAATTACCTTACAAGATGTTAGTAATTGTTTAAAAAAACAAAACAAAAAAAGAAAACAATAACAATGCACATTCTTTCAAAAATCTAATGACGCTAAGACTACAGGCCGTCTCTAAGTTAGAGGACCCACACAAAGATCTGACCACTTATGGGATTTGTCTTGAGAAGAATTGGAAGCCGACAAAACTCTCGCCACTTCACCAATGAAGAGCACTAAATCTGGATACAAACTGACATTATTCCACGCGCTAAGACGTTGGATCTACTAAAACTCAATCTGTCAAATGCCAATTTGCATTTAAATCTCGATCCTGATTGAAGCCCCATCCGTAACATAAGCAGCTTAGAATGATCACTTCGTAAATCCTATTTTCCTTTTTTATTATTCTTATTCTTCCTATTCTTTTCAAAAAACAATCTGCATCGGCTAGATGATTGCATATGATTTTTCAAGCTTTTCATGTCTCTTGATGAGATTAGAAATTAATCAGCCCAAGCTCGGTTTCCAACGAGAATAAGGGGGGGTAATTCCGCTAGATGGACGTTGATAGGTATAATCCGCGAACATCTAATCACATACTGACAAATTCCTCATTAACCTGAGTATTCATCTTTTATTGAGGATTATACATCAGGTCAGCCACGATACGGGCAATCTACGGGGTGGAGGCGGAAATGTTGTAAGTGACATTAAATAAAGATACACATAGAACCTTCCACTATATCAACTTTCAAATTCTTATTTCGTCTCCTCTTATAAACCGTTACGGATTCATTAGTATTAGGAACATTATTTCACCGAGTTCATATTAAGGATTTTCTATCAGGCACCATTGTTCTTACTTTGACAATATTAAAGTGGGGGATATTTTAACATGGTTAAGGTACTTAGTTACAGATTTGAAGTTATGGGGTTACTTAATTCGACTTATATTATTTTGGTTAAAGAACATAGTTATGAGATTAATTCATTGACTTGATTTCATTATTGTCAAATAATTTAATTATAGATTTAAAGTTATGGGGTAACTTTATTTGACTTATATCAGTAAGGTAAAAGTCAATAGTAATGAGATAAATTCATTCACTTAAGGTCAAATAACTCACTTACAGACTAGAAGTTATGAGGTTTATTAACGTTCGATTTATTTCACCATGGTCCAAGTACTCAATTATAGATTTGAAGTTGTGAGGTTTTATGATGTTTGATTTATTTCACCATGGTCAAAGTAAGGGATTGAACAAGAATCAAGTATAGCTGAAGGGCGAAGGCCGATTATTTACCTTCCAGGTCCGCGATAATTGAGTATATTAATCCATAACTGATTGTCGATTGGAATAGCAAAGGGAAGTAACCACTGTATCGTGTAAAGACACATGTACCCGTACTCTATAAAGCCAGGAAAAGTACTGACAAATACAGCAATCATAACACAGGGGAGTTAATTCTTGCAACTTCCTTTCAAAATGACAGCACCCATAGCATGACATGATCTTTACAATTTTCTCAGCAATACAGGCTTGATTGTCTGGAAATACCTCGGGTTTAAGAAAGCAAAGGTGGGCAACCACTCAAAACCAATTTAGTCATGGAAACGTTATAATATCTTGATTTGAACATTTCTGAACTTTAATTTGAAGTTATTCTTTAAATTCAAACAATTCACAGCCAAATCTTTATGCTTTATACACATGACTATGATTGCTAAAAAAGCATTAATTTTGTAATGTTGAACTATGATTGACTGAAGTGATATATCTTTGATAAGATTGTTTTGATGTTACTAACTACAGGGCTTCCATTAAGAATTTGAAACTGGAAGTATGATAATTTCCTGTCCATCCATATTGGAAGTTTTTCACTGAAATTTTGAAGTTTTAGTCTCCCGAATACAATAATTCTTTCCACTGACTATTGCAACTAGCATGTTAAAAATCAAATAATTTGCAACTATAAAAAGCCAAATTTACCGATCTAGATTATAATAATTAATGTTACTTCAAGACTGATTGAAATTGTGACCATACAAGTAATATTGACACAAGGTTTTGATATTTTGAACTTTCAACTTTTGAAGTTTCTTTAAAATTATGTACTTTCAAGGGATTAATTTTGGAAGTTTTAGCCCATTTCTAGTTCACACAGTCAGGAAACATTTAAATGGTAGGTATTCATGTCTGTTTCATTTGAAAAAAAAATTTGATTGAAGAAGCTGTTTTTAAAGCTGATAACTATTTTATTAGTATCAGCTGAGTTATAGGAGCTAGAAGCTTTTAATTAAATGTATTAGAACACAAATTAAACACTCTATTTAAAGCCTTTGAGTCTTAAAGAAAGGCAAAATAACCAGACCAGAAACCAAATTAGGTCATCAGACATGAACTTTAGCAAGTCAGAAAAAGTCCATGCAGAAATTTCAAAAAAGTTAAATAGAATAAACAAAGTTGCATTTATAACAATTTCCTTATACTTTATTCGTCGATTGTCTACTGTAAAAACTTCATGGGCAAATCAAATGTTGTGTTTCTAGGAATTACCCCAAGGGGTATATTAACCCCAACCCCAGACATTACCCCATAAGTTAATGTTGCCATAAAATCCAACATATGTCAATCTATATTTCTTTTTTCAGATGAGCTAAAAATGAGTTGGATGTGAAATAATGACTGAATTTCTAAATCCTGTTCATTGTCCCATTTTTTCTTTAAATTTTTCACTTTTGCACATTATATTCCTATTAACAGTCACCCAATAGATATAATACATAGGGATGTAACAGACTATTTGGTTATAGTGCGCTCCACAATCTTAAGTGGCAAAGAACAATATACTGTTGATCAACAAAATACAACACATAATTAATACAAAGGTTTAATTCATTGCCTTACAAGTTATGTTTAAATGATTTTATTAAAATTAAATTGGACAAAAAGAGTGCCTGCTGTGTCATTCAAACCAGGTTGTCCAGTTTTCACAGTGGTAAGTGCGCTCGCTTCTCACCAAGGCGGCCGGGTTGGATTCCTAATCTGGGAGCATGCGAGTCTGATTGGTGGTCTAAGTGGGTTTTCTCTAGGTTCCATGGTTTCCCCCACTTTACAAGACCTCACTGTCACAAAGCATCGTGCCAACGAGAGTGACTTAGTGACTCAGTATAAGTTAACATAACATTCTTCATAATTGTTGTAAAACAAAGTTTAATATAAACTGACTCAAACCTTTGAAGTCCTGATTCATAGTCAAGGGCATAATTGTGAGCTGCAACAGCTTACACAAATCATTGTAGAAAAGTGTACTTAAACATTTCCCATGATATATCTCAAATGATATTGAATCCCAGCAGAAAGTATTGGATAAATTTAACTTCCTTGTTGAATTACATTTATTATATAGCTAAAGGAAGCCTCTGATTGGCTGACAGAAATGTCGCCATAAAATGACCTACTTTGCTTGAACCTCAGACTGTAATACAGGAATTATTAATAAAATATTCTGGTTTGCCCAAGCTAATCCTCCAGTACAAACAGAATTATACCATTTTAATACACACTGACACATGTTACTTTGGAAACAAAAGAGTCATTGGCCTGTTACATGAATTTCAATAGTTCGAAATTC
This sequence comes from Mya arenaria, assembly GCF_026914265.1. NCBI lineage: Eukaryota > Metazoa > Mollusca > Bivalvia > Myida > Myidae > Mya > Mya arenaria. The sequence goes on from NC_069131.1 coordinate 72,126,195, forward strand.
ACCTCTTATTTGTATATGCATGGGAAAACCCAGTTATGTGTTTTCTGGGCTATATATATTAAATCTCAACTGATATGCCCTGTAAAATTGTCTAAGTGAACATCTTTATCACAATATCAAAGTTAAAAAATATCTCACATAAAATATAAACCAGAATGAATCGTTTCAGACCAAATTAGACAAATAGCCAAAGAAGCGCCATCTTTTGCGCTAAATCCTGGACCCTCCCATGCATTATATATGGAAACAGGATTCCACATTTGATTTATATAATGTTTCATCAGATTTGAGCAAAGCAATTTTTTAAAGATGAACTTTATCTCTAGGAACACATCAATGTTACAAAAGCACAGCCAAGGGCAAACTCACGTTTGAAGTTGATGTTGTACATAGAGACAGCCATACGATCTCCATCCAAAACCTCGCCCAGGGTCAAGCTCTTGTGTTCAATCTAAAAATAGAATAACTTTCATTAAAGGGACTTACCACAAGATTTTGTGTTGGTAAACTTTCATTAAAGGGACTTACCACAAGATTTTGTGTTGGTAAACTTTCATTAAAGGGACTTACCACAAGATTTTGTGTTGGTAATCATTTTTTCCTTTAACTTTGATAACATTGAGTGATTTTACTAACTTTCATGAACAAACACCACATAGAAACTGGCAGATATTCATTTGAATTAAATTCTGTAAATCCAGGCCTTCACTGATCAAATTTTCAATACCTTTATGTACTATTTTTAGCAACTATTTTTCTATCACATTTCTGAATAATTATTAATAATCAGGGTTCTCAATAAGTTTCGGTTGAACCGTCTCAAATAGTAAAATAACCGACCAGCTTCTACTTAATATTCTACTGAAAATTCAATTAGTTTCCAAATTTCTTATTGAAAACACTGATAATAGAGCTCTAGTTTTGTAACTATTATGATGTTTTACCATTTAAACAAACATTTTCTTCACACTTTACATCCTTTTTTTTCACTGTCAGAACTAAAGTTCCTAACAGCAATTTAGATCTATTACTGGCGATTCAATAAACAGCAACTTTCTAGTGCATCACACCATGGCCATAACATTATATGTATAAAGACCTCCACCTTCTTTTTTGAAAAAAAAAAACAGCGTAAAACATATAAATCAAATCATCCAAACTATTCCATACATAACTGATAAGAAAGTGTGTTTTTTTCTGGAATTTGGGGAAGATACCAGTCCTATACCCATGGAGTTTGGAATTTTTATGTTGTTTTTCACAAATATGGATTTTTTTATTAATACTACCGTAAATGACTGGGTATTAGACGCACTTTTTTCCCTCAGATTTTGATGCAAAAAAATGCCTGCGTATAATACCCAGTAACAATTTTTTGAACTTTTTTTCTGATGTCAATTTCAAGCCGAGAGTTTGTTTAGATTTATGTAGAAAGGGATGTTACTCGCGTCATATTGATCGAGTATATAAGGGTTAAAACGGCAGTTGAAGATCGGGATACGGTATATCGTAAGACGTTTATAATTTCAACAAAAATATTTTATATTTGGACACCAATAATTATTTCCCAAAATAATTTATTTTGCGTACCTAATTTTCGGACACCCAAAGGACATCAATCATAACTTTCATAGTTACCAAGTTTCACAGACGAAGAATATTGATTTTTATCTTTACACTGCCTGGCTAGATTACCTAACCGTATACACCACTGTGACAATTTAATGAGTTACTACCCATCCTAAACGATTTATTGCCTGTTGAAAAGGAAGTGTGATATATTTATTTGAGGATTAAACAAACAACAAGGGCAGTCAAGGGATTAAGAAAACATCGACATGGCATGTTTGTTAAACGATCTGTCAATAAGCTTTCAAACTTGTACCACACTTATAGACTATATGAAGCAATAATTGTACAGTTATACATTAATCCTGCATAGCAATGTCCATGCTCTCCACGAGATCCTCGTGGGCATAACTGTAAGTTATGTGACGTCACACAGTGTGACTCTTTGATCTGAAGCCGATAGAATGTGTTTATTCAGTTCAGTGCATGTATAAAATGGTGTTTTAATTAACTTCATGAAGGATTTACACTTATAGGCGTAATAAATAAGTTTATGACCATTGATTACTACGGATAAATTAATAAGTGGTAAAAAGCAAACATGAAGAAAAAAGGCAGGTTAAACAAACATGTAAACAAAATGTAAAAATGATAATTTTCTATGTATTCGGAGAGCGAAAAAAATAATTAATTTATGGTGTCCGAACTCTTGTGAATTACGGTATTCAATATTATTTTGAATAATAAATTGAATTAAACAATAATCAAACTTACATATAAAAAAGCAAAGTTGGGCACTGTCAAAATATTTTTTGCTTAACATAACTTCATTCTCGACAGTATGGTTTTAAAGATAACCATCGCCATTTTCACGAAAAAAACATTTTTTGTCACTGTCAACAAACATGGTGGCTGAAAATGCCGGACGATTTTGACATTTTTTCTATGCGTCTTTTAACCAAAAACATAGATTTAAAAGTTTTTTTCTCGGATTTTTCACAGATTTTTTTCCCTGCGTCTAATACCCCCTATCGTCTTATACCCAGTCATTTACGGTATGTAAGTTGAACATACAAAAATGCTTTTTTTACCTTTTATTTGTGAGCCTTAGTAACATCAGCAAAAATATACTACATGTTTTCAAAAAGAACTTTCTTAATTGATTTTTTTTCAAATTCAACATGTGTTGTATCTTTTTGGCATTTGGATCAAACCAATATGGGCTGTATATATTTTGGAAAACCCTATGATATTATATCCCACCTTGTCTGGCCTGCATACAGGCAGCTGGTAGTAGTGGTAGGTCTCATGTGGGTTGAAGTATGGACCAACTTTGTTCACATACATTACCACCTGAAACAATATAATAATAATTTTTAACAATTACCTTTCATAGCCTAATCAAATTGCAGGGCTTCCATTAAGAATTTGAATCTGGAAGTATGAACTTCCTGTCCATCAAATTCTGAAGTTTTTCACTGAAATGTGGAAGTTTAGGTCTCCTGAATAAGATATATTTTTTCACTATTTTTCAATTAGTATTAAAAATCTAATAATTTGCAATTTAACTTGCCAAATTCACATACTTATACTATAATGATTCATCTTTCTTAAAGACTGATTGAAGTTGTGACCTTAAAATTAATATTGACACCAGGTTTTGATATTTTCAACTTCCAAGCTTTCAACTTAACTTCCAAGTTAACTTAAAAAATATGGAAGTTTTTTTACTTCCAAGGGATCAATTTTGGAAGTTTTAACCCATTTCTAGGGAATAATAAACTTCCAAATTTCCTTTAACGGAAGCCCTGCAAATTGTATTGAAATCTTGTATGAAAGAAACTAAATTAAATTCTTTCACTGATGTTAGTGAAGCATAACATCAGACTTTAGTTAAACAACAATGGTTTTGAATAAACAAGGTTTTGAATTTAGAATTTTGGATGAACAAGCAGGAATTCCTATTGAAGAGCTTGTAATAAAAAGAGCCTTCACAGAGACAGCGCGCTCGACTATTCCCACACTTTTCAGTGTAAGGATTGAAAAGAATTTCTGAGTCACATAAAAGGTGGCAAAAATTATATAATATGCAAGATAGAGTTATCTTACTTGATGAATTAAGACTGTTGAATAATTGCAAGCCTGTGTAAAAAGTTTCAATGCAATACATGATGTATTTGCTGAGTTATTGACTTAAAAGCGGTTACATGCAAAACCTAAACCAGAACTTCTATGTCTAATAAAAAAGGGTCATTTTTTGAATTTAATGCAAAATAGTGTTATCCTACTTGGTTATTTAAGTAGACTGGATGGTTGAGTACCATTGTATAAAGTCTCAATACAATACATCAAGTAGTTGCTGAGATATTAACCTATGTATGCTTACATGCAAAACCTTAACCAGAATTTCCAAGTCAAATAATAAAGGCCCATAATTTGCATTATATTCAAAAAAGTGTTATCTAACTTCATTTATTTAGTAGGTTAGAAAGTTGGGAATACATATCCAAAGTTTCAATGCAATAAATGATGTATTTAATGAGGTAATGATTTAAAGGTGCTTGCATGCAAAACCTTTACCAAGGTGTGATGCTGCCGGCGCTGCTGACATCAGGGTGAGTTGTATAGCTCTCCTTATTCTTCGAATAGTTGAGCTAAAAATCATTTAACGATTCCCACTATATAAACTCCAAAATTTGAGCAAGCACAGAGAGCATTTTAGCAGTGCAGGGCTTGTGCTTATTTTGACCACTGATAACTCAAACCTGTTTGACCCCTTCGGTAAAGCTGTAAATTTTAACTTGCCCTTTTTCTGTTATGAACTTGTGATGCATAAACAAGATCCTAACAGATAAGTATAGGTTAGAGATTCTTAATTAAAATCTTCGTGAAAAAGTAACCAAAGGGAATGGAATCCAAGGAAATATCATAAGGCAAGACGAGCTGGGCTGTGAGGTCTGCAAACCTGGATTGTATTGGCAGTATTCGAAAACATCATCTTATAAATATGGTCTTTGAATATGAGCTGTATCAATACAATGTATTATGAAGTCTCCCCTTTAAGTGCCCAAATGATATGGTAAAAAAATGTTCAATACTTTTAATAGGTATTAAAATGATGGTTTATTCTACTGAAGATAATGATGATATGATGAACATCCTCCAACTTAGCTGAAAGTGCCCTACCCATAAAAAAATGTATTCTGTCTAGAAGCAAGTTGAAATAAAAGAGCCATTAACACACAGTTAACAAATATCAACTTATGTTTCTAACATTTAAAACACAAGTAAAAAAATTCTACTACTTTAAAGTTCTTGTATTTTAGTATTTGCAAAAAAAAATGACAGACTTTTCCCCACCCACAGTACGAAGGAAGAAATAGCTATATTTTTCATGGTGTTTCAGCTTAAATAATAAAAATAATAATCTACAGACGATAAATCAAAACTACTTGCACTGTGTAGCTACAATACCTTTGCATTTTCTTCGTATTTTGAACTAAAAACGGTGGTAAACAGTGCCAACACAACAAAAAGTTGACAGGCAGCCATGTTTGTTGATATAGTCTCTAAACAAAATGTAAAATATTGAGGACTGATGGATATGCGCAGTATTGAAATTTCTTTACTTAATTACGTATCAAATGTTATAAAATTAAATTAATTTATAATTATGGTGCTTCTATATTTCACCAAATTAGTTTTTATGAGTCTTCCACGGATTGGAGAGTTGGAAAATCCAAAATTGGATTGCACTTTTTCCAGAATTATATTAATCCGCGTTAAATACTCATCTGTCAGTGGGATTCTCAAAACTTAATTGACAGGAACTTTTACACCTTAATTTACTTAAAATACTATTTTTCCAACATTTTTTTCTAATTTAATAAAATTTTAAGGGTTGTAAACGGTATGTTTTACAATGTCTTATGACAAAATAAACCCTGGGTAAGAATTTCAATCAACGGGTGTTGTTGGGTCACTAATCCTCTTAGGAGGATGAATGGATTTATTACAAGATGACAACAAATACGGGGCTCACTTGTGTATTGGATGCCGTGGGCTGAAATCCTGGTATCCATACATATGCCACAATATTTGGCTTTATTAAGATCCATTCCATAAACTCCGATTCCTGACAAACCCTTTCTTGGGTGTTAATCCTAATCCATTGCACATCCATTCTTTACTGAAAGTGACAGAACTTCTGAAGTTCATAGACATCATCAACCATATGACAAAATGGATTTTGGCTCTCACGTTTCAGCGGATGACAAACCCCAGGTAATGATTTGCTCTTATATTAATTAAAGTAGTAAATATATTGTTTTATTATTTTTTTTACTTTCATTTTTTACTATTTAGACAACATATTGACTATCTAAATGGTGTGGAAAATGTCTGTATACTAACATTTTATGACAAAATGGAACTTTGGCAATCATTCTCAGCAGATGATTAAGTTAGATTAAGTTGGGGGATTCCATTCGCGGAAACATGAGCGTAAACACTAATAATTCTGTATACTGTATGTAAGTATATCAAATGCAGTTTTCCTCAAATCATTATCAATTTATTTTGAATAGTTACAGGTTTGCTGAAATGACAGTAGAGTGGATGATACAGTATACAAATTCATACTATTGTTGTATTACTCTTAAACTCTTTTGCATGCTATAAGTACACTACTGATACATGTGAGATGACTACCAGCACTCTAAACAGTCCAATCAGAGTGAAGTATTTGGTGCATTCTATTTTTGTTACGCAGTATTTTTTTGAGTACATGACTGGGTTCACCCATATACTAGGCTGAGAGGTCATACGTAATGATCTACTAACCTGCACATGAACAACTTTTAGGTAGTTATATAGTTCATGTATAACAAAATAAACAAATTTATTCCTACAGTCACTGTTGCTCCCTTGTATATATTGGTCTTATTTGTTATACATGAACTACACAGTCATATATCCTGTATTTACTAACTCCAAGATTACTCTAAATTTCCCAGTTTACCTTTCAATTTAGTTAATCATAACCCATTACAGTGCTCCAGCCAGGATTTGAAAATGGCAGAGTGCTTGGTAGGAAAGGGCACTTTTTATGGGTGTAGAATGAGCCTTAATGGGGCACAATACAAAATGGCACAGCAGGGTGTTGTTTAAGACAGCAGGATGCTGTAAAAGGGCACCAGGATGCCCCACCCTGCTATTGAGGTCTAGCTGAAGCACTGCCATTGCCACAGTAAATCTGCGATCGAACCAACCTAACTATGTGTCGAGGTCAATGCTTAGTCCTGACAATTTTGCTTCTATTTTCAATGTATTGACGATGGATAAAAACCTTAAATAAGTCGAGGACACGAGCACCATTGCTAGTCCCAAATACAAAAATCATTCGCAAAAACTTATGAATACCTTGAGGCCATTATTTAACACATTTTCCTGAATGCGTGTTCCAAAATAAACACACGACTGCTAGGTGTTAAAAGTTTCGCAAGTTGTAAAAATTGCAATGACAGATTAAAGAAAATTTGATAGGGTGTGAAAAAACGATTATCACCATTTATGCAAGACCGCTATTACTTGAAAAGTGCATTTTGAGAAGCTCATTTTGAGAGGCTAATGCTGAGAATTCAATTATGAGGAATGTAAATGAGTTATAAACATATGAATAAACCCCTAACATATTATAATTCAACAGTTCCCCGTGAAAGAAAAGATGCATGCAACAATCGGTATGACAACTTCAAACTTTGAAAAAAACATTGTAAGACATTTCATAACAGACTTAAATGGAAACTTGGGTCATTGGAAAGATCCGATAAGTCAAGGTTTTAACTCCGGCCCCGGTGTCCTCGCAGTTTTACTGCACATCATTTCCAATGATATGGAACATCCACACCTCAGGGATTTTCACAAGCCTTTGTGAGTGATCAAGGACGGGATTTTGACAACACTTGGTAATATTTACAAATCCCCTTGTGTCCCTGCGACTTTCATGTCTTAAGAACCGAAGGTCTTTAAAAATGTTTTCCATAAAATACAAGTTTCAGGTAAGATCTAGATGTATGACTTGCGAGAATATTACCACTTGAATTAAAAAAATATTTTTGCAAAATATTTTTTTGACAAACATGCAAATTAATATATTTGTTCTGCCCAATAGAAATGGGGCAATGTTATATTACACATGTGTATACAGAAAAATATGTGATTTCTATTGTTAACCCTGATAGCTATACTTAACCAGAAATAAGGTGTAGCAAGTAATAAAACATTTTATAAAACATTTTATTATTTAAAGTGTATTGTACACTCGTGTGTAATTTTGCAAAATGGAGTTTACACCTTAGTTTCATAAAAAAATGTTAGTGTTCTGGCACATTGAATTGCAAACAACATTTCATCAAACTCCTTAACGCAGAACTCGAAGCAATTAAAAACATCATGTAGCACTTACTTTCCTTTGTTTTATGAAATCTATGCTGGTCCAGGGAAATAACTGTGTAGGATATTGATATAATTTTACATCGGTTTAGCAGCCATTTTTGATTTGGTCAAAACAGTTGTTCCCGTTTTATTACCGTTAAAGCTTGCGTTTCGATGCCCTATCCATTACCATACTTCAACAATTTTATTGTCTTATTAAGAAATATGTAAATGGCCAAAACTATTGAATGGAGGAAGCAGTGCAACAACTAATATTTTTTTAACCATTCATATCCCGTAGTTATCCTTCAACAACTGAAATTGTTTATGTTTAATAAAAACATTGGATGAAAATCGATTTTGCTTGATAACAATCGATTGCCGCTGATGTTGGTCGCCCAGCAATGATTTTTCGATTATATCGGATCACCACGTCATCACTATGTATTTAAAATATATTTATGAGAGAAATACAGAAAAGTACATCAAAAAGTGAAACACCTCTTGCAAATAAATTTGAATATTTGTTGTTTTTTTCCCAATGTATGAGTTTGCTGTTAGAGGCATAATCTTCAGTTTCCTGGTTTTAAATCTTCAAAATTTAATGCAAACAAAAATCTTTTGCATCCTGCTTAATTTATGATATTGTAAATAAATCTTAAAGATAAATTTACCTGGCTATGGTTTTTAAAAGTTGATGTTTAAAGGAATTCAGTGAGGTACAAATCGTTTACAATGACAACAAAGTCTGTTAAGACCTTTTCTGCCGCTTTTCAAAGAATTTATGACAATAGATCTCGTATTTAACCTTTTGGTTAACAAGTGAACAGTTGTTACCAGTATTTTTTTCCTTGCATTATATAATCCACATTAAATGAATTATTTTAATGTCTGACCATTTAAAGGGACTAGACACCAGATGATACAATTGCAAGAAAAAAAGCAAATTGTCAAAAAATACATAAAATTGATATTGTTGTGTACAAGGCATTGAATCTTACTTATTGATGTATCTCATCACTTATGACAAATGTATCTTTTGCAGTATTTGTGTATTTCTCCAATTTAACTTTTTGGGACCATCTAGCCTTTATAAATGGAGTTTTCAAAAAATGGCTACATGGCCACACATTCCCCAGTTATTTTTTTTTTTACTTTTTAATCTGTGCCTAAATAAAATGTTTTTATTTGGTTTGATCATTAAAGTCAAAAATGTTAATCAAAATAATGCATTGAAATTTAAAAATGTTTTTTAAACCTATGAGTGTGAACCTATAATGTACCCCTTTAACAATGAGAGTGTCTTTATAATCAGTAAGATTCTTTCCGGCAGTTTCATATTTATAACCAATCTGATATTTGTCAATGTAAAGTACTGGGATAATAAGTCCATCTGGGAATCAATTAAATTCATTAATTAGCGAAGACTGGTCTAGCTATCTGATCATTATATGAGTTTCCGGCCATATATGGCATTGGAAAACGAGCCACGATCCATAATTGTAAATATATCTCTCCAGGAGTCTGATTTTATTCTGCTAATACAAACGTAAGCCGAACCCTGGATTATGGCGTTAATACGAGATTAATCAATATCATGGAAATAAAGAAGGACGCAAGATGGTTAGCAGAAATCTCCTAGTCGCCATGGTTACTTTCTGATAATATTTACAATGTTTTACTCAGAAAAATGAGACGCACACACTTGCTGTAATTCTTCCTTATAAGCTTACGATAATCTGTTAGCCGCAAATCACTAGATTTATGATTGTGACTGGGGTGTGGATGTTTTGAGGTTTTTGAGAAATAAGTTCCTGTAATTGTGAATATCAGGTGTGTTCTGTTTTTTTAAATTTAAAGGGAATATTTTTGTGTCAATAAAAGTTATATAAAAACAAAATAGTGATCAAGATTATTCTAGAGATTTTTGTACAGAAAAGATAAGTTGAACATGTTTATGATTTATAAATGTTCCCTATTATGCAGTTTCACCTTTAACTGTAAACTACATGTATTAACCCTTAAGCTGCTGATGGCGATTTTAAAGGCTTTGCAAACAGCTTGGAACCAGACCAGACGCCGAGTAACTCGGCGCCTGGTCAGGTTCCAAGCTGTTTGCCACTCAGTCAATATATCCCCAAAGTTTTAAGTAAATTGAAATTTTTTTAGAATAAACCAGACGACATTTTTGAGCAGACGACAATTTACCCAGCATGCAAAGGGTTAAGTACAGATCGAGTTGTTTTTTGACAGTACCTAGTTGCAGTCTTTGATTTGTAATTGATTACAAAATGCTGCCATGTTCAAATGATAATCTTACTGGTCATGCATTTAAAGTGCTTAAAGCTGCACTCTCACAGATTGACAGTTTTGACCTTCTTTATTTTTGTCTCAGAATCAGCTCATTTCGGTATCAATGCCTTCAATTTAGGCATATAAGATAACTCACAATAAATCAGACCTCAACTGTTTAAAAAACGGCCGAAATTTCCAGCGTTTATAACGCTTTAAGCCATAAAACATCAATTTTCGACCATAGAAATTAAAAACTGCTTTCTAATCTTAAGGCAACCTTCTTAATCACTGGTAATTTTCATACATTCAGCTCATTCGAAGACAAAAAATAAAAAAAGTATGAAAACCGTCAATCTGTGAGAGTGCAGCTTTAATATGTGAAGATATACCATAATTATAAGCAGTACTCTTAGAAAAAGGACTTTAATAGAACAATCATGTTCATGCAAAAATAGCTTTCATGTTCGTGTGTTAATAACATAACTGTTTTTGTCACATGAAGGGTTTTCTCTGAGAGATGCCATCAGAATTTCCAATCTTGGGCAAGCTAATCTGATAACTCAAGCCAGAGTGTGCCTAAATCTAATAATCCATAGTCTTGCTGCATAATCTAATGCTAAGGCAGGATGTTCAGTGATGCTTTAAGCAGGCAATGTTGTTTGCATTGAAGATAGGGGCCATTTATGGTTTCAGGGTTTAAAGTATCGGACCAACAGAACTGTTAAAAGGGACTGTACACCAGGTTGACACCAAAAAAAGTTTTTTTCTGTAACGAATCTCAGGACAATTATCTAATAGAATGTGTTACGCTTTGATATCATAATTGTAAAAAAAGTACCAAAATGTAAAAAAAAAATTGTGTCAGAGACGGGGTTCGAACCCGTGTGGCCAAAATTGCAGTCCAGCGTCGTATCCACTGAGCTACGACGGCTTACTCTAATTGGATGACATAATTAAGCTATATACCTTCCTTGGTAATAACATGTGATAACAATGACTAGCTAATCACGCATAAGGAATAAATTCTACATGGTAGACATACCCAGTAATCTTTTTTAATGGAAAAATACAAAATAACTGCTAAACTTTAATAAATTGTAAACTATGTGGTTCTTCAGTTAGTAAGTTTCATTGCATTGTACACATCGATGCCAAGTTTATGTCAGTTTTCAACAATTTTTCTTCTTTTTTTTTTTCGCTATTTTATCATATGGAGTACAGCCCCTTTAATTATAATTATTTCATTACATCATTTCAAAGGATTTTAAGTGTGCAAAAAAAAGAAAAGTAAAACATTTCCCTAAAATTCCTTATTTTAGCCTTCAAATGTTGCAAAATAAGTTATTTGCCTCTGATCTCAGTTGAAATATGGGTAGATATACACACTTACCAGTGGTATACCTTGGATAGCGGGGGGGGAAATGGGCCATGTTTCAGGTGGCCCAGCAGTGCCGGGTGTTTTGGGTTTGTCTTTGTGCCAAAAATAGCGGGGAATGGTCCTTACCTGGGGTGCGGGGGCTTTTAGCTGGGATGTAACCAGCAGTTCGTCTTTGCAGGGCGGCGATTTCACCGGGCTTGGCTGGACCAAAAGACAAAGTCCCTGCTATTCCCTGGACCTGGGGGGGGGGGGGGGGGGGGGGGCAGGGTTACAATTGACTAGTGCATAAGCTAATTATACTTTTCAAATAATAACAAAATCATATGGGGTCACCAGGCATCCAAATTTAACATTAAAGTGGAGCTAACAAAGTACTAGCTTATCTGTTAGCTGGATACCTTAATGCTTGGAACCGACTAGTTTATCTGTTGGCCGGATACCTTAATGCTTGGAACCGACTAGTTTATCTGTTGGCCGGATACCTTAATGCTTGGAACCGGCTAGCTTATCTGTTGGCCGGATACCTTAATGCTTGGAACCGACTAGTTTATCTGTTGGCCGGATACCTTAATGCTTGGAACCGGCTAGCTTATCTGTTGGCCGGATACCTTAATGCTTGGAACCGGCTAGCTTATCTGTTGGCCGGATACCTTAATGCTTGGAACCGACTAGTTTATCTGTTGGCCGGATACCTTAATGCTTATCTGTTGGCCGGATACCTTATTGCTTGGAAACGACTAGCTTATCTGTTGGCCAGATACCTTAATGCTTGGAACTGACTATCTTATCTGTTGGCCGGATACCTTAATGCTTGGAACCGACTAGTTTATCTGTTGGCCGGATACCTTAATGCTTGGAAACGACTAGCTTATCTGTTGGCCGGATACCTTAATGCTTGGAACCGACTAGTTTATCTGTTGGCCGGATACCTTAATGCTTGGAAACGACTAGTTTATCTGTTGGCCGGATACCTTAATGCTTGGAACCGGCTAGCTTATCTGTTGGCCGGATACCTTAATGCTTATCTGTTGGCCGGATACCTTATTGCTTGGAAACGACTAGCTTATCTGTTGGCCGGATACCTTAATGCTTGGAAACGACTAGTTTATCTGTTGGCCGGATACCTAATGCTTGGAACTGACTAGTTTATCTGTTGGCCGGATACCTTAATGCTTATCTGTTGGCCGGATACCTTAATGCTTGGAACCGACTAGTTTATCTGTTGGCCGGATACCTTAATGCTTGGAACCGACTAGTTTATCTGTTGGCCTGATACCTTAATGCTTGGAACCGACTAGTTTATCTGTTGGCCGGATACCTTAATGCTTGGAACCGGCTAGTTTATCTGTTGGCCGGATACCTTAATGCTTATCTGTTGGCCGGATACCTTATTGCTTGGAAACGACTAGCTTATCTGTTGGCCGGATACCTTAATGCTTGGAAACGACTAGTTTATCTGTTGGCCGGATACCTAATGCTTGGAACTGACTAGCTTATCTGTTGGCCGGATACCTTAATGCTTATCTGTTGGCCGGATACCTTAATGCTTGGAACCGACTAGTTTATCTGTTGGCCTGATACCTTAATGCTTGGAACCGACTAGTTTATCTGTTGGCCGGATACCTTAATGCTTGGAAACGGCTAGCTTATCTGTTGGCCGGATACCTTAATGCTTGGAACCGACTAGCGTATCTGTTTGCCGGATACCTTAATGCTTGGAACCGGCTAGCTTATCTGTTGGCCGGATACCTTAATGCTTGGAACCGACTAGCTTATCTGTTGGCCGGATACCTTAATGCTTGGAACCGACTAGTTTATCTGTTGGCCAGATACCTTAATGCTTGGAACCGACTAGTTTATCTGTTGGCCGGATACCTTAATGCTTGGAACCGACTAGTTTATCTGTTGGCCAGATACCTTAATGCTTGGAACCGACTAGTTTATCTGTTGGCCGGATACCTTAATGCTTGGAAACGGCTAGCTTATCTGTTGGCCGGATACCTTAATGCTTGGAACCGGCTAGCGTATCTGTTTGCCGGATACCTTAATGCTTGGAACCGGCTAGCTTATCTGTTGGCCGGATACCTTAATGCTTGGAACCGACTAGCTTATCTGTTGGCCGGATACCTTAATGCTTGGAACCGACTAGTTTATCTGTTGGCCGGATACCTTAATGCTTGGAACCGACTAGCTTATCTGTTGGCCGGATACCTTAATGCTTGGAACCGACTAGCTTATCTGTTGGCTGGATACCTTAATGCTTGGAACCGACTAGTTTATCTGTTGGCCGGATACCTTAATGCTTATCTGTTGGCCGGATACCTTATTGCTTGGAACCGACTAGTTTATCTGTTGGCCGGATACCTAATGCTTGGAACTGACTAGTTTATCTGTTGGCCTGATACCTTAATGCTTGGAACCGACTAGTTTATCTGTTGGCCGGATACCTTAATGCTTGGAACCGACTAGTTTATCTGTTGGCCGGATACCTTAATGCTTGGAACCGACTAGTTTATCTGTTGGCCTGATACCTTAATGCTTGGAACCGACTAGCTTATCTGTTGGCCGGATACCTTATTGCTTGGAACCGACTAGCTTATCTGTTGGCCGGATACCTTAATGCTTGGAAACGACTAGTTTATCTGTTGGCCGGATACCTTAATGCTTGGAACCGACTAGTTTATCTGTTGGCCGGATACCTTAATGCTTGGAACCGACTAGTTTATCTGTTGGCCGGATACCTTAATGCTTGGAAACGACTAGTTTATCTGTTGGCCGGATACCTTAATGCTTGGAACCGACTAGTTTATCTGTTGGCCTGATACCTTAATGCTTGGAACCGACTAGCTTATCTGTTGGCCGGATACCTTAATGCTTGGAAACGACTAGTTTATCTGTTGGCCGGATACCTTAATGCTTGGAACCGGCTAGCTTATCTGTTGGCCGGATACCTTAATGCTTGGAACCGACTAGCTTATCTGTTGGCCGGATACCTTAATGCTTGGAACCGACTAGTTTATCTGTTGGCCAGATACCTTAATGCTTGGAACCGACTAGTTTATCTGTTGGCCGGATACCTTAATGCTTGGAACCGACTAGTTTATCTGTTGGCCAGATACCTTAATGCTTGGAACCGACTAGTTTATCTGTTGGCCGGATACCTTAATGCTTGGAAACGGCTAGCTTATCTGTTGGCCGGATACCTTAATGCTTGGAACCGACTAGCGTATCTGTTTGCCGGATACCTTAATGCTTGGAACCGGCTAGCTTATCTGTTGGCCGGATACCTTAATGCTTGGAACCGACTAGCTTATCTGTTGGCTGGATACCTTAATGCTTGGAACCGACTAGTTTATCTGTTGGCCGGATACCTTAATGCTTGGAACCGGCTAGCTTATCTGTTGGCCGGATACCTTAATGCTTGGAACCGACTAGCTTATCTGTTGGCCAGATACCTTAATGCTTGGAACCGACTAGTTTATCTGTTGGCCGGATACCTTAATGCTTGGAAACGACTAGTTTATCTGTTGGCCGGATACCTTAATGCTTGGAAACGACTAGTTTATCTGTTGGCCGGATACCTTAATGCTTATCTGTTGGCCGGATACCTAATGCTTGGAACCGACTAGTTTATCTGTTGGCCTGATACCTTAATGCTTGGAACCGACTAGTTTATCTGTTGGCCGGATACCTTAATGCTTGGAACCGACTAGTTTATCTGTTGGCCGGATACCTTAATGCTTGGAACCGACTAGTTTATCTGTTGGCCTGATACCTTAATGCTTGGAACCGACTAGCTTATCTGTTGGCCGGATACCTTAATGCTTGGAACCGACTAGTTTATCTGTTGGCCGGATACCTTAATGCTTGGAACCGACTAGTTTATCTGTTGGCCGGATACCTTAATGCTTGGAACCGACTAGTTTATCTGTTGGCCGGATACCTTAATGCTTGGAACCGACTAGTTTATCTGTTGGCCTGATACCTTAATGCTTGGAACCGACTAGCTTATCTGTTGGCCGGATACCTTAATGCTTGGAAACGACTAGTTTATCTGTTGGCCGGATACCTTAATGCTTGGAACCGGCTAGCTTATCTGTTGGCCTGATACCTTAATGCTTGGAACCGACTAGCTTATCTGTTGGCCGGATACCTTAATGCTTGGAAACGACTAGTTTATCTGTTGGCCGGATACCTTAATGCTTGGAAACGACTAGTTTATCTGTTGGCCGGATACCTTATTGCTTGGAACCGACTAGTTTATCTGTTGGCCGGATACCTAATGCTTGGAACTGACTAGCTTATCTGTTGGCCTGATACCTTAATGCTTGGAACCGACTAGTTTATCTGTTGGCCGGATACCTTAATGCTTGGAACCGACTAGTTTATCTGTTGGCCGGATACCTTAATGCTTGGAACCGGCTAGCGTATCTGTTGGCCGGATACCTTAATGCTTGGAAACGACTAGCTTATCTGTTGGCCGGATACCTTAATGCTTGGAACCGACTAGTTTATCTGTTGGCCGGATACCTTAATGCTTGGAACCGGCTAGCTTATCTGTTTGCCGGATACCTTAATGCTTGGAACCGGCTAGCTTATCTGTTGGCCGGATACCTTAATGCTTGGAACCGACTAGCTTATCTGTTGGCCGGATACCTTAATGCTTGGAACCGACTAGCTTATCTGTTGGCCGGATACCTTAATGCTTGGAACCGGCTAGCTTATCTGTTTGCCGGATACCTTAATGCTTGGAACCGACTAGTTTATCTGTTGGCCTGATACCTTAATGCTTGGAACTAACTAGCTTATCTGTTGGCTGGATACCTAATGCTTGGAAACGACTAGCTTATCTGTTTGCCGGATACCTTAATGCTTGGAACCGACTAGCTTATCTGTTGGCCGGATACCTTAATGCTTGGAACCGACTAGTTTATCTGTTGGCCGGATTCCTTAATGCTTGGAATTGGCTAGGTTATCTCTTTGCCGAATACCTTAATGCTTGGAACCGACTAGCGTATCTGTTGGCTGGATACCTTAATGCTTGGAACCGACTAGCGTATCTGTTGGCCGGATACCTTAATGCTTGGAACTGACTAGCGTATCTGTTGGCCGGATACCTTAATGCTTGGAACCGACTAGCGTATCTGTTGGCTGGATACCTTAATGCTTGGAACCGACTATCTTATCTGCCGGCCGGATACCTTAATGCTTGGAACTGACTAGCTTATCTGTTGGCCGGATACCTTAATGCTTGGAACTGACTAGCTTATCTGTTGGCCGGATACCTTAATGCTTGGAACCGACTAGTTTATCTGTTGGCCGGATACCTTAATGCTTGGAACCGACTAGCTTATCTGTTGGCCAGATACCTTAATGCTTGGAACCGACTAGTTTAGCTGTTGGCCGGATACCTTAATGCTTGGAACTGACTATCTTATCTGTTGGCCGGATACCTTAATGCTTGGAACTGACTAGCTTATCTGTTGGCCAGATACCTTAATGCTTGGAACCGACTAGCTTATCTGTTGGCCGGATACCTTAATGCTTGGAACTGACTATCTTATCTGTTGGCCAGATACCTTAATGCTTGGAACCGACTAGCTTATCTGTTGGCCAGATACCTTAATGCTTGGAACCGACTAGCTTATCTGTTGGCCGGATACCTTAATGCTTGGAACTGGCTAGCTTATCTGTTGGCCAGATACCTTAATGCTTGGAACTGGCTAGCTTATCTGTTGGCCGGATACCTAATGCTTGGAAACAGACATGTTAAGGTGTGGCTTTGTTTCCTAATACTGATGCAATAGCTTGTCTGGGTTTTTTGAAGAAAAAACTGAGGTTTTATGATAGCCATGGTGTGGACACGCAAATCTGTTTTATCAGTGAAAGGCATGTCACTACAGTCAATGTGCTTGGCGATGTCAGAGATTTTTTCTTGTATTTTTGGGGAGATTATCTTTTCTTGGAAATGAAATTCATTTCTCACAAAGTTGGGTATTTTTGGTAATTACTGATGTAAAATTTGAAAAAAATCAAATGTTTTTTTATATCATTTATTTGTGCGCTTTTATAATTAAACAACTATTATTTACATTTTTTTTCAAACAGAAGCTATATTTTATTCTGAAAGCTATGAAAATGGCAAAAACAAAAACACACACATTTTTTAGCTTATGGCCAATATCTCTTGTTTTTGCTAGGGAATAGGCAGATTCTTGATAGAAATACAGATGGTTTGGGGGGGGGGGGATTCAAACAAGGCCTCAATCTGACCCCCCCCCCCCCCCCCCCTATGTTATGTTTAATGTATTACTTTATACTTATTTTATTTTTTAAGGTAATTTTGTCTTTATGAATAGAATAGCTAAGGCATAAACAAACATTCACAATTGTTCACGATGTTAAAACATCAATTATTCTTTTACAGATGTCTGAGAAATCAGACTCTGAAGATCACACGACACAGTCGCCACGACAACCCTCGTCACCGGTGACCATGACAACTCTTAAACAGCTCCTTCCCAAGCAACCTCAACCCCTGCAACTTTCACTTTCAGGTAAGGGAGATAACTCTAATATTGGCTTTGTTTTTAAGGTATAAACATAATTATGTTTTAGCAACTTTCACTTTCAGGTAAGGGAGGTAACTCATATATTAGCAGTGTAGTTAAGGTATGAACATACCTCTTTTTCTGCAATTCTCACTTTCATATATGGCAGATAACACTTATATTGGACGGGTTTTTAAGGTATAAACATACTTAAAACATACTTCTGTTTCTGCAACTTTCACTTTCATGTAAGGGTGATAACTCTTATATTGGCAGTATACCTAAGGGAGGTGAGGACATACCTATTTCTCCAACTTTTACTTTCATGTAAGGGAGGTAACTCTAATATTGGCAGTGTAGTTATGGTATGGCATACTCTGGTTCTGCAACTTTTACTTTCATGTAAGGGAGGTAACTCTAATATTGGCAGTGTAGTTATGGTATGGCATACTCTGGTTCTGCAACTTTCACTTTCAGGTAAGGGAGGTAATTTGTAGATTGCCAAGGCTTCTTCATTTTTATTTAAGGGATTTAACTCATTTCATGAATAGTTCACTATTGATGACTAGAAAACGTGGATCCGTCTTTCATAATATTTACTCCCAAGTAGGGGAAGTAACCCTTTATTAATTGATTCAGTATGCTGTCATACATATTAGCAATGTCTAAATAGTGCTCTTATTTAATTTGGCATCTCTGTTTGAGAATTCAATACACATTCTTTAAGTGAAGGGAGTGAAGGTGCATCAGAAATAACAGTTTATAACACGTGTGAAGTGGTATCGTGAAAGCGCCAGCCTTTTCAAGTTCTTCTGTCTGGCGTTCCTTGGGCCTGAAGGAAAACAGGATTATCTTTAAGGCACAATTGCCCTGGATTACCATAAAGGCATCAGCTTATTTATCTTAATACGCAGAGTAAACAAACCCACATATCCTTGTGTTTGTTATAAGGTTTAAACATTTAGCGTTAATCTGTATTTATTGTCCCCCCTTCTGATAATCTTGAGTGGTTTTCTGTCAGACCCACATGCTTTTTGCACTTCTTATCTGGCCGAGCGGAGGTTTTCAGAGCTTTTAGTACCAAAAGGTCAGTTGTTCTTGAAATTTGCTATGACAGACCTCGTCAATTTTCATTAAATTGCCCTTAATTGTCAATATTAGATCAAATATGAGGCAGACTTGTCTTATTTAATTTATTTTTTTGCAGTGTTTTTAACAATACAAAAAAAAGATAACTACAGGGAAAATCCCAGTAGCCTACAAAACTACAGGGAAAATCCCAGTAGCCTACAATTAACCAAGATCTTGTATTAAAGGTCTTTAAAATATCTGATGGCTTCCGTGCTTATGCTCCGTTAAAAACTAATTTGCTGCTACCAGTGATTAAGTTGAGTTTAAGCAGGTTTTATGTCTTTCTTATGAAATCAGAAATTTGGAATTAAAGGTGAATTAAAAATTCAAACAAGTACAATTACCAGGGATGGGAGCTATTTCCTGTCAAGTCAGCCAATTTTTTATTATTAAAGTCATTATGAGGGTATTTTCTAAGAAAATTTTAAGACATATGATAGGAAAATTGTATATATACTTAAGTATAATCATGCTTTTGGTAAAAAACTTCGGATTAAACTTAATCAACAAATATGTAACAGGAATTGTATGACAAAACCAAACCTCCTTGAAGGTGAAGGTCATATAGAGTGTGCCGTTTCAAGTTGCACTCTCACAGATTGACCAATTTTTTTTTATTTTTTATTTTTTATCTTGGAATAAGCCAATATTTGAGTTAATATCTAAAAACCAGTGATATAAGACTGCTGACAAAAGATCAGATCGCAGCTTTTTATATTTCAGTTGGAACATTAATGTTTTAAGGCTAGGGGTGACAGCGAAAAAGGTTCTATCTTCTTCTTTATTTAACGTCACTTAGAACCTTTTCCCATTCACCGCTTGTAATTCATACCACTCAATCATCAATTTATAACATATATATATATATATAAACCTGCGATCTGTTTTTTTGTCAGCAGTCTTATATGACTAGTTTCCATGCATTTTCACAAAAACTGATTCGTTCCATGACAAAAATTAAATAAGTTGTCAAAACGTTCAATCTGTGAGAGTGCAGCTTTAAGAATCTTAAATCTGCAATTCACCAGAAATCCAATTAAAAAAGCCACCTTTCTTTCATAGGAGTAGTAATGAAACAAAAAGGTTATAAAAGAGAAATACAACCTGTGTTATGATGTTTGATATTGGTATTTGAGATAATCCCATTATCAGCCTGGATTAGGAGTAATCTTTTATCTGAAATGACAATATTTATGTTTGAGATTATCTGGTCACAGGTTAATCCCTTACTGGTCTTCAAATGGGATTAACTTTGTGATGGTACCCAGTGTATGTCAATGTTGAATGACGTGAGGCAGATTTGTTCGTTTTGAGTTTCTCTGTAGTTTTGAAAAAAATAATTAAAAATTATATAAGCCAAACAAATAAAATTGTTTGGTTAGGGTTACATCTTTTTCAAAAGCAGGTAGGGTATGTACTCTTTTTATTTTATTTTTATCCCCCACCTATGAAATAGGGAGGGGGATATTGAAATGGCGTTGTCCGTCCGTCCTTCCTTCCATCCGTCCTTCCTTCCGTCCGTCCTTCCTTCCGCCTGTCCGTCCGTCACCTGCGTTTTCTCAGTAACTAGCCGGTAGAATTTCATGAAACTTAAAATAAATATGAACCACTATACTGGGATGATGCCCGTCCAAAAACTAATTTGATTGGTCAATTGTCCTTGGAGTTACTGCCCTTGATTTTTTGAAAAATGCACATTTACAGCCATTTCTCAGTCACTAGCTGGCAGAATTTCATGAAACTTAAAATAAATATGAATTACTATACTGGGATGATGCCTGTTCATTTTTTTTTGGATTGGTCAATTGTACTTGGAGTTATTGCCCTTGATTTTTTTAAAAACTCTCATTTACAGCCATTTCTCAGTAACTAGTTGGTAGAAATTCTTGAAACTTGAAATAAATATGAACCAACATTTTGGATTGAGTAATTTCTATATGAGTTATTTGCCCTTGATTTATTAAAAGATCCATGTTTGCAGCCTTTTCTATGCAACTAGCTGGTAGAATTTCATGACACTTGGAATAAATAAGAACCAACATACTGTGATGATGCCTGTCTATTTTTCTTTTGGATTGGTCAATTTTCTCTTATTGCCCTTGATTTATTAAAAAATCATTGTTTGCAGCAGTTTCTCAGTAACTAGCTGCTAGAATTTAATGAAACTTGAATGTTATATGAACCAACATCCTGCAATGAACTTTTTCGGTGAATTTCTACGGCGACATTTTTATCTCAACTATTGAGTACTATTTTGCAATGATTGATGTTTCCGAGTAAGCAGTTTCGGAAAAGACAGTTTTATTTAATCATCCCACTGATTTATTTCGTTAAATTTTTTTATCATAAAGTAGTCCCGGTCGATATTTTATAATTTGGCTCGGAAAGGGATAAACCAATGTGCTTATCTGATTCTTTCTGAGATTTTTTTTAACCTTCAAGCACAAACAAGCCATCAAGCACAAACAAGCCATCGTTGGTGGGGGATATCTTTTCACTGAAAATGCTTGTTTATATAAGGCTTTATATAAAAAAGTAATAGTCATTATTTTTTACCAACTGACTATAAAAACTGTAGAATTGGCGCCTATTTCGTTGGTAGGGTCAGGTTACCTGAACCAAATGTATTTTTTTTTAAGGCCTAAAACCTGGAATGTCTTTCTACTATATTTTCCCCCTTTTGTATCAAGTTTATCACTCCAAGCTGTCCCTAAATTACAGGGGGGGGGGGGGGGGGGGGGGAATAACCAAATTAGCTATACTAGTTCTTCTGCAATATGCTGTCACTTGTTAGATTCTACTTATCTTATTGTGTTTCACTATTATTTATGACATATCGAAATTAAGATATTAAAGTACATGTCAGGTTATCCTGTTTGACCAAGAAGAACATGTTCTCCTTGTCATGCAGGGATGACACATGCAAACTTGAAGTGTGCTTGAATTTAAAGCTGCTGGATGAATAGCCCTTAAATTTGCAAAAGAACTCCTTAAAACTACTTGAATTTATATATTGCCTTGAAAACTGCTTGAAAAGAGCTTGTGTTTTTTGGAAATGGTCCTTAAATTTCCTTGTTCTGCTCCAAATGGAATGTCTGAGGTCCATCTTTACAATTTTTTTTCGGTCTTAGTGACTGCTAGTAACGTCTACTATTCAAATCTGATGGCTTGCCTGTGGTGGTATGGGCATCATGTACAGGTTTTTCATGTCATAAAGTCAATAGCTTTTATCCAATTGTTATGAAACTTTATCAGAATACTTAACAGTGTCTACATGTATTCTTGAACATTTGTGAACTAGGTTACTAGGTCAAATCTTAGGAAGTTTTTATTGCTTGTCATAAAGTCCATAGTTTTTATCATATTTTTATGAAACTTTGTCAGAATACTTTTCTACAGGTTGTCTTCAACATTTGTGAACATGGGTCACCTCAGTTCAAAAAACTAGGTTACTATTTTAAAAATTATTTAAGGTTTCAATATAAGTTAACATTCTATACAACACATATAGAAATTTATTTTCGTTTTAAAAAAGGTGGTATCTCCTAATAAATTCAGTAATTAATAATCATCTAAACCATAACTTGTTACAATTTGATCAAGTTGGTTTTGGTGATTGTATAATCCTGGATCATTTCCTGGTTTTAAGTCAGCCATCTTGTTGTATTTGACCGCGAAACATCATGATAGGAATTCATCATTACCATCCAATTCAAATATCAACCTATAAGACATGAAGTCATTTTCTTCTTGATTGTCATAAAGCTTAATAAAATAATGATTGATCTACTCTCCATACACTATATTTATCTACAAAACATCAGCTAAATTATCTACAAAACATCAGCTAAATTATCTACAAAACATCAGCTAAATTATCTACAAAACATCAGCTAAATTATCTACAAAACATCAGCTAAATTATCTACAAAACATCAGCTAAATTATCTACAAAACATCAGCTAAATCTGAAGGACATTTTAATGTCTGATGACGACTAGATGAATGTTGTTTGCAGTTGTTGTTGTTGTTTTTTGTGATAGAGGTTTCACGGATATCGGGACATATCCAGTAGTAAAAATGTAACGTAGACCATGTTGAGGGTAGATTTTAGAATTTATGTAAAAGGTCTTAAATACTCATTTACAAAAAGTGTATAAGGCCACCTTCAGCAATTAAGCATTGTTTTAAACATTCCAACCTGGAGCTACTTATGTGCGGGCTCATACACTGTCTCCATGGCCTAGTGGTTAAGGTATCCGCCTATGAAGCTGGAGTTTGAAGGTTCGAGTCTCACACGGGGCTTGTTCTGACATTGCTGGTTGCCGACCCAGCAGCTGGTTAAATTGAGGGGTACTGATTAAGTTCCTGCCAGACGCCTGGTATATGGAATAGGAATTTGGGTAAAGATGTTCACGAATGTAGGTGTCTCATAAGCCCAATGGAACTGGAGGTAAGAAGTTTGAGTCTCACACGGGGCTTGTTCTGACATGGCTGATTGCCGACCCAGCAGCTAGTCAAATCGAGGGGTACCGAATACCCTTCTGCCATACGCCTGGCATATGGGATAGGAATTTTGGTAAAGAGGTTCATGAATGTAGGTGTCTCATAAGCCCAATGGACAGGCCCTTAACTAAGAGGGGTGACAATATAATAAACAAACACTTTACTTTTTACAAAGATATACATGCACAGCTTGCAATTGGTTTCACATCAACTGGATAATGAAATTGTACCTTGAAATTTCAATCATTAAAGTGCTGAAATCTTACTGTTTGAAATCACTTTTGAGATGGTAACAATTAATTCACTGTCTCTTCGACCTTAAAAGGCATTCTGAGTCAGCTAGTGATACAGATATATAAGAACATGCATACAACATCTGTTGCAAAAATGAAAGACAAAACATCAGATTGGAACACAGTTAAAAAAACGTTGGTGGCAAGCAGGGGTTACAAACGAGTGTTGACTTCGTAGCCTGAGTTCCTTACATCAAAATTGTCCTGGCTGACCTTTGACTTCTAATGTATGAGAACCACGACAACTGAAATGGGTCGAAAATAATTAAAATTATGAATGTTTTGTTTGTTAATGTCATATTTACTGAATTACCCATTTCTTCTAGTGAAGGTTCCTGTTACAGCAGCTCTCAGAGTCTCAGATTAAAGCGTGATTGTATTTACTGGATAACAAAATGGTGCATTTATTTCATGTTTGTAAAATTATATTCTAAATTAAAATTCAAGGTGAAGCTTAGCCTCTAAATGAAATGTAACATCCTTCTACCATCAGAAATCGTAAGATAATCTTACAGAGTAAAGCCTGGTAAAGTATAATGTCCCTATGTCATTGCTTAAGGATGAATTGGGGATTATGAATTCCATCAAACATTCTAATCGGCCCAAATGACAAAAAATCGCATATGTAAATGTGTGCTCAATGGCTTAGAGACAGGGATTAGTTTAATCCGGACACTAATGTGACCATGAATGATTTGAAATTCAAACATGAGAGAGATTAAGGCTGAATATAGAGGCTTCTTCATCCTCGAATTCAGTTCTATGTCTTCGTAATCCTAATCTTTCCCATCGATTGTGCCCACGACTTAATACCATTGTATGAAATGTTCGTTGAAGCATAAGGGAGAAATCTCACATCATCATGGCCTACGATATTGAATCAGTTTCGTGTTTTTTACTTTGTCATTTCAGAATGAAAGCTTCTGTGTTTACTTTGAGACCACTCGAAGTCGATGGTCCAGATATTATTTCAAGGATTAAAAGCGGATTTCTGTTTGAATATGTTTTATGTATTATTGCAAATACTGTTTTTTTCTTGTATTGATATTTAAGACATGCCTATTATTGACTTACTAAAATTTACTTGTCACATTTGGTGTCTGTGAAGTTCACATTTCAAGTCCCAGTAGCACTTACGATTAAATAATTAGAGAAGAAAATAAAAGTGTCTATATAACTCTGATAAAGTCTCAGATAATGTTTTATAAAACCTGGAGGTTCACATGATGCTTTTTATAAACAGAAATGGATGGGAAATACCAAGAAAAACTTGACCATTGTCTCACTATAGACTATATAATGAGTCAATTGCTGGCTGTCAATTGTCAGCCGTACATAAGGCCTAACCACAGCCCTATAGCACTTAATGCCAACGGTACCTGAGCAGTTGCCAGACTATTTTTAAGATTTAAGACTGTAGAAATAACCAGAGAAATACTTTCAAAAGAAATTTCACATGAAAAACATATTAGGCTCCTGTTTAAAAAAAACAACACTTATTTTCCCTGGCTTTTGCATATGTGGTGGTTTTGGTCCCTGGCTTTGGCCTATGTGGCAGGCTTGGTCCCTTGCTTTTGCATATGTGGGAGGTTTGGTCCCTGGCTTTGGCATATGTGGTTGTTTTGGTCCCTGGCTTTGGCATATGTGGTGGGTTTGGTCCCTGGCTTTGGCATATGTGGCAGGTTTGGTCCCTGGCTTTGGCATATGTGGTGGGTTTGGTCCCTGGCTTTGGCATATGTGGCAGGTTTGGTCCCTGGCTTTGGCATATGTGGTGGTTTTGGTCCCTGGCTTTGGCATATGTGGCAGGTTTGGTCCCTGGCTTTTGCATTTGTGGTGGGTTTGGTCCATGGCTTTGGCATATGTGGCAGGTTTGGTCCCTGGCTTTGGCATATGTGGTGGGTTTGGTCCCTGGCTTTAACATATGTGGGAGATTTGGTCCCTGACTTTGGCATATGTGGCAGGTTTGATCCCTGGCTTTGGCATATGTGGCAGGTTTGGTCCCTGGCTTTGGCATATGTGGTGGGTTTGGTCCCTGGCTTTGGCATATGTGGCAGGTTTGGTCCCTGGCTTTGGCATATGTGGTTGGTATGATCCCTGGCTTTGGCATATGTGGGAGGTTTGGTCCCTGGCTTAGGCATGTTTGGCAGGTTTGGTCCCCAGCTTAAGCATATGTGGCAGGTTTGGTCCCTGGCTTAAGCATATGTGGCAGGTTTGGTCCCTGGCTTAAGCATATGTGGCAGGTTTGGTCCCTGGCTTTGGCATGTTTGGCAGGTTTGGTCCCCAGCTTAAGCATATGTGGCAGGTTTGGTCCCTGGCTTTGGCATATGTGTTGGGTTTTATCCCTGGCTAAAGTGTTTGGACTCTGACAATAGGTTTGGTTGCATGCAGGCATTAGTGAATAAAATAGACAATTAAGTGGGTTCCTTGGGTACTTCTGATCCAGAGTTGTTTCATTATCAAATATTTTACCATTTAATCAACAGGTTTACTGTTCGTTCATGAATCCTTACCATTGCATAATATTAAATGAATGCCTGACTCTTGAAAAAAGAATTTTTGTAGATTATTATGAAAGTGTATAACGTTACATTCCGAGCCCTATTGAATACCCGTTTTGGGCTGTGCTACATATAAAATGGACTTAAGAACGCTTTGTGTATTTTGAAAATTGTCCACAGCAAAATTAGAATTGACTTTTTAATCTTGAATATGGTTTTGTTACTGTCGGACAATAAGAATCGGGATAATTCGCGGATAGAATAAGAGAACTCTTCGTTTGATCTCCTATGTAAACACACGCCACAATTAGCTACCTGTGTCGAAAAACTGTTTATCGCTGATATAATTCCGACATTGTGTGAAAACTGTTTAAGTTCTCATCCCTAAATAAACTTGAAGACACCTTTGACTACTCGTGTTTACTTTATATCTGTTAAACTTTTTAATTTTGAATGGGGTTAGAATAATTCTTTACGTCTTTAAACCCAAGGATTGATTAGGAGAGTGTGTGAGCCTTCTAATGTAAAAACATCCCAATTACAATCGGTTTTGTATTATAAGGGTTTTAAATTTTAACAAAAAAATTCATAGCATTCAATATTCATATAAATGTAAAATAAAGAAGTCAATCCTAGGGATTTTAGATGATAAAAGTGTTTTTACATAAGTAGCTTATAAACTGTTTTGCCGTTTACATTTACTGCTATGGGTACACAGTTTTTGAGGAAAATCAATAAGCTATATTAAATTAATTTACCTGGTAACAGTTTTGCAAAAATTGTTTATATCTAAAGGGTTTAAGTTTGCATAAAAACATAATATTAAATAAAGACTGTTTTGGATTTTAAAAAAATTGCAATGCTGAAGGGGCATTTTTTCAGCGCCAATATTGAGCTGCTTAACGTATTATTGTGCAAAGGCTGCACTGTGCAAACATCCACGCCATTAAGGGTTAACTTTGATCTTTTAACTTTCTACGAGACTATATTTCAAGTTTCCTGCGTATTTGTCAACTGAGTTTTTGTTTTTCTCAGTATTTGGTCTCATAAGGATAAAATCACTGGATATGTGCGATTTGTGGAAGTTCTTGTAAAAATATAGAGAGTGAAAAAATGTAATTATTTCAATGAAATACTGAAAGATTCTCAATAAAAACTTCTTTTTAATTTGTGTTAAGGTAAATCATTTTGTTCTGTTTTAAAATCAAAGTATGTATTTGCGTCATTATTTGCACTCAGTGTTCAATTAATTTATAATCTTATTCAAATTGTTTAAGAATTATTCCTTTTAACTTAACTGGGCAATCTTCGTATGTAAACATTCTTAAAATCTTATATAATTTATCACTTTTTTGTCGAAAAAAAAATCAAAATTAAGTGATTTACCTACATGGTTGCTGTTGAAGGTAATCCAGCCATTACTTAAACAAAATGATCATTTTAAAGAATATTAAGTATGAATATTTTTGCAGTTTTCACCAACAATATTTTTTTGATGTAGGTATTATGTTAAATACAAAACAAATTCATAAAATTGCTATTTAATCATAATAAAATATTGTGTTATTATCTCCCTTTAATAGATCATATCATAATAGCTTTGTTATGGTGTTATTAAAATATGTAATCCATTCAAAGATATTATAATTGTTAAATAATATAGATAAAGCATAGAAATAATTTTTATGTTAATATCTAAAATGCACTTACAATATTACACATCTTTGCATCCTAATGATGGATGGCTTACCTTAAATATCCGAGTCGCATATCAAATTGGACGAAAGGCATTACAGTGATGTTGTTTAATTGATTGAGTGCATTGTCCTTAAATTTGTGAATTGGAATTTCTAAGCAATATGTCAGCATTTAAATGTGCATGATACATTTTTGTGACAGATTAAACTCTGTACTTCAAATAAGCTGAATTCGAATTTAAATTCGAAAGTTCTGTCTTTGCGTGCAAATGTATTAATTAAATACATCCAAAGAAAAAGAAAGAAAATCCAGATGCATTGGATTCTGATGAAACAAATCAAACAAATTTTTTTCTCAAAGAAACTTTTTTTATTAGTATTCTTTTTCTAACATTTAATTGTTTTTCTTTATATCCGAGGCTTTGTGCCAGTATTAAGGATGAAAGTATGATCATAATCTCCTCGAAAATCTCTCGAAATCTCCAGATTTTCTCATGGCGTTTGGTAAGATTGCAACCCACTTTTGTTGGACCGTTTGTGACCATGTTTTATCACTGCTACACTTGTTTTAACCATTTGTCGGCCATAAACACCAGTAGTTATGACCGAAGATTTTTAATTTGATTCCTAATAACTTGCTAAGTTATTATTGATTTATTATCCTCGGTAGCTGTGATTCTTTTTCCTAACAGGTTGCCGACATATTTATTTTGATCTGAGGCGAATTTAAAAGCACTAACCGCGATGTGTGCAGGTGCTCGGAAAAAGATTCCACGATTTCATTGCATTATCCGATTTACATTGGCCAAAAATATATAAAAGCACCATAGATAAATCTGAACGTAAAGATAGCGAAGCAAATCCCTACCCATGTGTCGTTTTAG
The DNA here is from genome assembly GCF_026914265.1 of Mya arenaria. Taxonomy (NCBI): domain Eukaryota; kingdom Metazoa; phylum Mollusca; class Bivalvia; order Myida; family Myidae; genus Mya; species Mya arenaria. Next base: position 72,155,432 of record NC_069131.1, read on the forward strand.
GTATTTTTTGTTATATTAACGCTATAAACCGTGTTTGTATCTGATTTTAATGGCGAGAATTAAGTATTAAGTAAGCTTGTGGGTGAGACTGTTGAAAAACCATAGATTTCGTATTAATTAATTTCCGTTTGATTTTGTTTAATGCCTGCCTAACTGTAACATGTGTTTAGCATTTTAGAGCGTTGATTTATGACCGGTTGTGTTAAAAATCTTAAGATAAAATGTATATGATAAGTAAATGAAAAGATTGTTTGATCATTACGATAGTTTACGATGTGTGAGGGTTAAACCCATTAGACATTTGTTTAATTAATAAAGATGGTTACCGATTACTCCACAATGATTATTAAAATTAACACTTGTTCGAAGGAAAGGCTTAATCAGTGTAAGTGCAGTATAAATTATGACGTTATGATTTTCTCGTTTATTATTTTGTTCAAGGCAGATTGAGAAACATTATATTTGTGATTCTTACAAAATGAAGATTTTTTAGGTCTTTGAAATTAAGTGAGAATCATTTCTTCAAAAAATCGTGGCTTCAAATAAATTAGGATTATTTTTATTTTCTGTTAGCCAAACAGAATTATCTTTGTAACAGATTGAAATGTATTTATTTTTATTAGTAACATTTTGACTTGTGGAATCCGACAGTGTGCTAAATTAATTGTGGACAAATTATACATATTGAAAATTTATCAATTTGATAAAGAACGTATTATGTTTTAGCTGTGTGCTGGAAACATTTGTGAAAATGATGATAAAAAGAAACAAGTGCAAGTTTTGCTACTTTTACATAACAAACATTTCGAGTGGCCGATTAAACTATATTAGGATCATCGCTTGTTAAAAATTGACTGCAAAGTCAAAGACCTCCTGCAGCAGCATATTTGATAAAGACAAGGTGTTCTATATACAAAAGTAAAACAGGAAAAGAAGATTTCAAATTTGTTGCCAAATGTGATTTCAGGACATTGTTATCTCTAAGCTTATAAGTGGTAAGAAACTGGAAAGTACATTTGTACTGTTGATGTCAGTTTAAACAGCGGTGAATTAGTGAGTAGTTGGCGATCGTTCCCTCACTATCCTGTGAATCATGTATGACTACGGTCCAATGGTGAGGGGGTTTCCCCCCCACCCTCTCTACCCAGCCTTTTTACCGCGGGAACGACTGGCATTGCCCCCGACAATACATCCCCACCTCCATCTGCAGTCGCTGGAGAGTATTCATTTCCAAGGAGGTGAGTTTTATAGAATCCTTTTTTTAAATTTATATTCCTGGTATTTCAAGAAAATATCGCGACACTAACAAGGTCTTTTCTAAGATTATTATTTTTAACCGTCTAAGCATTAGCAACAGTTTACTTAAATATTTTCCAGCACTGTGTATTAATTCTATTTTTGATATATTTTTTTGTATATGTATTCATCATTAAATTTTAAATGAAAAATATTGAAATTGTTTTAATTATATTTTATAAGGGATTGAAAAAATAAAATATTTTCATTATTATTTCTCCTGGAATCAACTTTAAGTGGGGAAAAATTAATTTTCTGTAGGCAATAGTAATCTACTGTACCTTATAGCTTATATGATATTCATTATTTTCTCATTTTTATTTCGCAATCCATCAAAATCAATCATTGAGAGAGTATTACCTGAAATTGTACACCGACACTGTATGGCCATAAGCGGATAAAAACTTTACAGATTAAGCAGCCAGCATCCATCAAGATTTGTGCGAAATTTGATGGGAAAGTGTTTAATTTTGTCTAATCTGCCATGAGAGGATTACAATGACACTCGTTGTCTTTTTCCGTCTCGTTTTCTAATCTGATGGAGGATTGAATGAATTGTTGTCTGTGTTGGTTCGTTATATAAATCAGCTTTGAAGTGATGAATATTATTGAGGTTTTATAGGTAAAATATATATGAATGTAAATAAAAGTGATCAATTTTTTTTTATAAAATTTCATTAGCTGGAAAAATTTACATGTCAATATTATTATTTTTTAAAAGTGGGAAATGAATGGTCATTTTCCAAAAAAAATGTTTAATCTTTGTTTTATAAAAAATGATCACAATTTTTGTTTATTTCATAAAATGTCATTAGCTGGAAAAATTCATGTGTCAATATTACTAAAAAAAATTAAAAGAGGGAAATTGAATGGTCGTTTTCCCAAAAAAATGTTTAATCTTTGTTTTATGTAATTTTTACACTGCAGTTGCTATAAGTGTCAAAATGCAGTAGGATTTCTTGAATTTCAAGTGTCAAAACTCTTGAGCGAAGGTGCATCTGAAAGCCTTCAGTTTGAATTAAAGAAATGGTTGATTTTTTATTTCAACATTGTATTTCAACATTTTCGTAACTTTATTTTTGATACATTATTTTCATATATCCTTTGATTCATGAAAGTACAACTAAAATAACTTAAGAACTATTAAGGATTGTTTCTGGTGCTTGATCTGTGTTTTATCAGGGACAGACTTGAAGGGACTTCTCATACACTCAATGACTTCTGTCCTAGCAGTTAAAGGGACTCACTCACAGATTTTATGTTGGCAAAAAAATAATTTTATTTTTATTTTTATATCTGGTGAAATTACGTTATTTTCCTTGCTTTTATGAACAATGACCTAACAAAAAATTAACAGATACTCATTTGAATAGAATTTAGTAAATTTTAGGTTAAAATAATTAAATTTTCAAAAACGTTACTAACGCTTTGTGGCAAAATAAATATTTTTTGTCTCGGTTTTTCAATAATTATTAATAATGAAGTCCTAGTTTGAATTTGTGATATTGTTTAATGATAGTACTAGTAAATTATTAACATTTCGCATGGGACTTATAATTTTCATCCATATCTCACTATTATAATAAACATCGCTGTAGTCCCTTTAATGACTAAGCAAATATGTGGCTGTTCAGTTCCTGATTTGGTAGAGTTATGAAGTAACAGGATATTTTTAAATAATCCTGGCGAATTTTGAAGATAAGCACTTAAAAATCTGTTACTTTTCACAGGGCTCCAATGAATTAAGCACTAGATTTTAACACAGGCTTTAAAACTTAATGCTGTGTAATTGTGTGGAGGCATCATAAGTCATCAAAAGCTGAATACAAAATGTTGCTGGCAATTGTAAAAAAAATCATCAGCCAAATGGTGCATTTTTTTTTGTAAGATTTAAAGTAGTCGTCAAGTAGTAAAATAACCTTTTAATTGACTAAATTGCTGCATTTATGGTGATTTTGATGACAAGAATGCTGCTCCTGCTGGTGATGGTGGTGGTGCTGCTACTGATGATGGTGGTGATGATGATGATGATGAAGATGATGAAGATGATCATGGTATGGCGTCTGCTGCTGCTGCTGCTGATGATGATGATGATGATGATGGTGATGGTGGTAGCGGTGGTGGTGGTGGTGGTGATGATGATAATGATGATGATGATGGTTAAAGACATGGTCATGGTGTGGGGTCTGCTGCTGCTGCTGCTGCTCTTGATGATGATGATGATGATGATTGTCTAAGAGATGATCATGGTGTGGCTTCTACTGCTGCTGCTGCTGCTGCTGCTGCTGCTGCTGCTGATGATGATGATGATGATGATTGTCTAAGAGATGATCATGGTGTGGCTTCTACTGCTGCTGCTGCTGCTGCTGTTGCTGCTGCTGCTGCTGCTGATGATGATGATGATGATTGTCTAAGAGATGATCATGGTGTGGCTTCTGCTGCTGCTGCTGCTGCTGCTGCTGCTGCTGCTGCTGCTGCTGCTGCTGATGATGATGATGATGATGATGATGATGATAATGAGGAGGAGGAGGAGGGGATATTAATATTGATGATTATAAGGTTGCTGATGAAGATTCATAACAGAAAGTGCATTTTGATGAAAATAAAATTATTAAATTCCTCTTTTTTGATATTATAAAAAATGTGAAGGAAAACATTTGACATTTGTATACTACCTTTTTTTCATCTTGATGAATCATTAAGGCGGGCAGAAAAGTATGGCCAGGAAAATAATGGTTAATTCATGATGCCGAGAATAATCTGCCGTAATCTTGTTGGGCGACAAAAAATATGTAATATTATGATGGTTGATATCGTTGCTTAGGTGTGTTTGGGTATGCCAAAGATATGATTTTGCAGAGCATAAAGAATAAAAAAAGAAGTTTTGGATTTGTAGCTCACTTGTGAATTATTTATTATCAATTATGAACTAGATACATGATAAAATTAATTTTAAAGATCGCAACGATTGCAAAAGGAGAGAATATTTCAAATTTAGTGCTGTGGAACTGGGTGTTCTTAGTTCTGTTTGTCTGTGATGGTGTGTCACTAGTAGACTATGACCCCAACCCATGGGCTCAAACCAGAATCCCTCTCTGCACTGCAGCAATTTTTCAACTGCCCTTAAGGACACTGGTAAAAAGACATTCATGTGATGTCAATTTACATTTCAAAGGTGTGGTCTAGATACAAACCAGAAATGGTCTGAAATAGCGACACACGCACCCTAATTTCCTCTCGTCAGGTTTCAGTTATCATTCACCCCGCACGTTATAATATTTTTGCCTTGTGTACTTCACAAGATCCTCGTGCAGGTTTTGGCTCATGTTCAGGTATTGCTCGGTGAAATCTGACAAAATCGTACCATAAATACTTCATAGATTTTTTTGCTACATAATCAGATTAAACATATTTTAGAGACATGGGGTAGTATTCAGTATAGGTTTTAATTGGATCTAAGAATGATTAAGGTTATCAGATCACTTCATAGAAAGAACAGAGCTATACACTCACTGTGAATAAATTGTGGCCCCTTTTTCTCAAACCATCTTAACTCCCTTATAACAGGATTAAGCTTTGCTTAACACTTGTGTGATGACATTAATTGTGTTATTTTCTCCTTTTTAAAGATGCACTCTTACTCCCAAATAAGATTTAATGCAATAAATAATATTGTTTTAATATTCCAATAAAAGATGAATAGGTGTCGAAAACAATGGTTCTTACGAAGGATACTGTCAGAGTTTAATTTGAAAGAAATGAGCATAAAACACTTTATTTTTACCTTAAAAAACTATAGAAGACCACAGTAAATCTTTTGGCATTCACCAATCATTTAATATTTTTGCGGTTTCTGCTATTTAATACGCAGTTACAATCTTGTTATCAGTAAATATAATTTTCCATAAATGCACTATTAAGTAAGTAGTTAATTATAAAGTTTTATCGGTCAAAATGTATGTTTGTTATACATGTGTATGTTTTGATTTTGAATAAGAGTGTCACTTTAAGCTTTTCGGATCGCTTCATAGAAATAACAGACCTATACAGTGAATAAAGTGCTGCCCATTCAATTTTCTCAAAACCATCTGAAGTCCCTTATAACAGGATTAAGCTTAGCTTACTATATACTTGTGTGTTGGCATAAATTGTGTTATTTTCTCCTTTAAAGGAGGTCTGAAACTAAAAAAATATTAAAGCAAATCATGATGAACTATGTTTTGGTTTATCAAGTTCAAGCAAGTATTAATTTGGCTAAATGGAATTAAAATACTCAAACCATATTTAAGATATTCGGAGAAATTGTGGTCATAACATTAGATTAAGTTGAATACTGCATATTAGTATCGAAAACCAGGACTTGTTTTCGAAAAATGCTGGTAATTTCAAGTACTATAGGAATAATTTTTGGGGGCAGTATTTTTTTTAAATCTTCCGTACATTTATTTTAAATATGCCAGCCACTGTTTACATCTATCACTTCACCTGGTTAAATCAATAATGGTTGACTGCTAATTTACTGAAATAAATGTATTGAAAAACTTGAGAAATACTGCCTTCTCATTGGACAAAATAAAATGTTGACCACTTAACATAGGCTGTGACAGAAGACAAAATAACATGTTGACCACTTAACATAGGCTGTGATTTAAGAAAAATAACATGTTGACCACTTAGCATAGGCTGTGGCAAAAAACAAATAAAATGTTGACAACTTAACATAGGCTGTGACGGAAGACAAAATAACATGTTAACCACTTAACATAGGCTGTGACAGAAAACAAATAAAATGTTGACTACTTAACATAGGCTGTGACAAAAGACAAAATAACATGTTGACCATTTAACATAGACTGTGACAAAAAACAAATGAAATGTTGACAACTTAACATAGGCTGTGACGGAAGACAAAATAACATGTTGACCACTTAACATAGGCTGTGACAAAAAACAAATAAAACGTTGACTACTTAACATAGGCTGTGACGGAAGACAAAATAACATGTTTACCACTTAACATAGGCTGTGACAGAAAACAAATAAAACGTTGACTACTTAACATAGGCTGTGACAAAAGACAAAATAACATGTTGACCATTTAACATAGGCTGTGACAAAAGACAAAATAACATGGTGACCACTTAACATAGGCTGTGACAGAAGACAAAATAACATGTTGACCATTTAACATAGGCTGTGACAGAAGACAAGATAACATGGTGACCACTTAACATAGGCTGTGCCAGAAGACAAGATAACATGTTGACCACTTAACATAGGCTGTGACAGAAGACAAAATAACATGTTGACCACTTAACATAGGCTGTGACAGAAGACAAGATAACATGTTGACCACTTAACATAGGCTGTGACAGAAGACAAGATAACATGTTGACCACTTAACATAGGCTGTGACAGAAGACAAAATAACATGTTGACCATTTAACATAGGCTGTGACAAAAGACAAAATAACATGTTGACCACTTAACATAGGCTGTGACAGAAGACAAAATAACATGTTGACCACTTAACATAGGCTGTGATATAAGAAAAATAACATGTTGACCACTTAACATAGGCTGTGACAGAAGACAAAATAACATGTTGACCACTTAACATAGGCTGTGACAGAAGACAAAATAACATGTTGACCACTTAACATAGGCTGTGATATAAGAAAAATAACATGTTGACCACTTAACATAGGTTGTGACAGAAAACAAAATAAAATGTTGACCACTTAACATAGGCTGTGACAGAAGACAAAATAACATGTTGACCACTTAACATAGGCTGTGACAGAAGACAAAATAACAAGTTGACCACTTAACATAGGCTGGGACAGCATAGGCTGTGACGGAAGACAAAATAAAATGTTGGCCACTTAACATATGCTTTGACAGAAGACAAAATAAAATGTTGGCCACTTAACATAGGCTGGGACAGAAGTCAAAATAAAATGTTGGCCACTTAACATAGGCGGTGACAGAAAACAAAATAAAATATGCTGTGACAGAAGACAAAATAAGATGTTGAGCACTTAACATAGAAAATAAAATGTTGAGCACTTAACATAGGCTGTGCCAGAAGACAAAATAAAATGTTGAGCACTTAACATAGGCTGGGACAGAAGACAAAATAAAATGTTGAGCACTTAACATAGGCTGTGCCAGAAGACAAAATAAAATGTTGAGCACTTAACATTAAAAATAATTAATGTTGAGCACTTAAAATAGGCTGTGACAGAAAACAAATAAAATGTTGAGCACTTAACATAGGCTGGGGCAGAAGACAAAATAAAATGTTGAGCACTTAAAATAGGCTGTGACAGAAGACAAAATAACATGTTGACCACTTTACATAGGCTGTGACAGAAGACAAAATAACATGTTGACCACTTAACATAGGCTGTGACAGAAGACAAAATAACATGTTGGCCACTTAACATAGGCTGTGACAGAAAACAAAATAAAATATGCTGTGACAGAAGACAAAATATAATGTTGAGCACTTAACATAGAAAATAAAATGTTGAGCACTTAATATAGGCTGTGCCAGAAGACAAAATAAAATGTTGAGCACTTAACAGAGGCTCGGACAGTAAACAAAATATAATCTTGACCACTAAGTTGTATTAAGGGTTATTAGTATGCATTTACCAAAATGAAATAAAAATGCAGCATGCATCACAATCTATGGTAATAAGCCTTTTATTTTGATAAAGACACTAATAACCTTTAATCATAACTAAATGACATTATAAGTGTCATAAAGCGAAGATAAATACATTAATTCCATTCAGCGCCAAGTTATCAGAATGTTCGGAACAAATGTTTTAAAGCTGCACTCTCACAGATTTACCGTTTTGACAACTTTTTATTTTTTGTCGTGAAATGATTCGATTTTTGAGTCAATATCTGCAAACCAGTGATAAAAGAATGCTGACAAAAGATCAGATCGAAGATATTCATATTTCCGTTCAAAAAAATTATGTTTTATGGCTAAAAGCGTTTCTAACCCTTTAAGAAAATGTCTTAATGCTTGATGTTAAATCAACAATTTTGGAACATATATATGAAAACCTGCTATCTGATTTTTTATCTGCAGTCTTATATCACCGGTTTCCATGCATTTTCGCATAAATTGGTTTGTGCCAAGACAGAAAATAAAAGTTATCAAAATGTTCAATTTGTGAGAGTACAGCTTTAAAACAGAGAGAGTGATACTTAATTAGTTGTTCTGATCATCCTGAGAAGTAAAATTAACCATTGTGAGTCAAGCATTAATCAGGTTTTGAATTTTTATTATAATAAAAAAATTAATCTGTAATTATAATGTTAATGTGTGCACATTACTTCCTATATCTGCGGTTAAAATCTTATTTAAATGTTTTAAGAATGCAATCTTCATACATTTGTGGTTTAAACGATTATCCGCATGACTTTCTTGTTTTCATGAATTGCTCCGTAATTATGTAATTTAATCAAGAAAATGGTTCATAAGTAAAGTCTTTACTATTAATGCGTTTATGATATCTTCAGTTTTAGACGTTGCGAGATTAAAAACATCGTTACGCTAAATCTCAAGGGGTTGCGAGAAATATTAAATATGAAATTAATGCATGTGCAGTGAAATCTAGATTTGCAGGAGATAATGCTGCAGGGTTAGTGGAAAAGCAAAGAGCTAGGATCTGCAAGAAACTTCTTCCCACAAACTTCATGTAATCTATTCCAATGAAAATGCCAAATAGTTGTTAAATTTCAACCAGCTTCAATGTTAAAGGCACTTGTCCACTTTTTACAGGGTCAGGTGAAACCAAAAAAAAATTGAAAAAAAAAATTTGAGAGAAATGTGAAAGCATTATGTTTTTTTAATGATAAAACATCAAAAGTTCAAATTCGAGTTTAAAATATCTTAAGTATTTTTATTTTTTTATTTACGGAACATGCTCAATTTTGCCGAAAAACATTAATTTGCTGTAAAAATTTAATTGAATTTAGGCTTTGATGTACAAATTTTTGTTCAAATAAGTATTTGCTGTTGTTAGTGTTTGTTCATAAAAGTGAGTAATTATTCAATTTTAACAAAATTAACAAACAATATGATGCCGACAGAAATTCTGTGAATGGGTCTCTTTAACTTACTTTTGAAACAAACATTGTATTTAAGATTATGATGATAATTTTCAAATCCTCAGAAACATAACTTTAACCATTTTATGTACACTTATTATGTAAACTTTCGCACTGCTGGCTTCATTTTTTCTAATTATGAGCGAGTTAATATGTTTCCTAATAGTTCCTTTTATAAGTTATTATCGCCAGCATTTCTACACAGATCCAGATCCATGATAAGGAACAGTCAAGTGTGGGTTCAGACTGAAGTGGCAAAACTGCAAATATTCATGAAATTTGCTGAATTTTATTACTTTTTGAAACTGTACAATTTATTTTTTTGTAAAAAACGAATATGGAATCAAGATGATTTTTTGTAATATATTAAAAGGTGTGTTTCTGAGTCTTGAGACTATACTCAGACTTGAGACTGTTTGTAAATTTTGGCCTTCGAGGAAATACAATGAAAGTTCATAGTCATTTTAACAATGTTGAAATTTGAAAAATGAGAAGTTTCCACAATAGAGTTGCATGATAAAAATAGAAATGTCCATATGTCACCATTTTGATTTTCAAAGACATTTTTATCTTGCATAAGGTTTGTAACTATGTGAAGGACCTACAAACACGTGAACTTTGTTATACATGTAGCAAGAAAAGGATTCTATATATAGAATAATGTGTTAAAATTATACGGAAGATTATCAACCAGATCTTCAGTTGAAATAAACAGCAAAATATTAACAGCTAGCAATACCCTGCATGAAATAGTACCAATTTTTCATTTGTGATGATGGCTAGTGGAGAAATTAGTCCTATTTCTTCAAGGCATATTGTACTGATGATTATTGTATTTGAATAAATCCTGATTATTCACATGAACGTCAGATTACTGAGTGAGTGACATTTTATCTGAATAATCCTTTGATATTCTTGCAGCCGTAAAAGTAGTTCCTTAGTGCGAAAAAAAATAGTCCTCTCAGTGTTAGCTTTTCTATAGCTTTATTTGTTCAGAATTTTTCTATTTCAATTTTTAGGTTGACATATTTCATTGTATGTATTCCTTAATGGTATATAGATTATCTAATGGTTTACAGCTTTGAATGCTTCTTTATATTTCGGAAAAATAAAAACGTGACAATTTTGACAGATGAATTATCTGTTAATCTACATCATTCACTGTTGTGGCAGTAATTTGTGTTTTGTATTTAATTAAAAAACAAATTCTACAAAACAGCTGAGCCCTTTTTTCCCTGCAAGCCAAATGACGCATTTCAGGGATTATTGTTATGGATTCCTTGTGTTTAAACGTGTTTCAACGAGGGATAAATTTTATCCGATTTCATTTTAGCATCTGAATACAGAGATTTGAGGATCAGCGAGGAATCAATCTTTTTACACACCATGAGCAGCTGTGCATGCTTCTAATCACTCAGATTAAGTTTTAAAAGATCTTCATAATGGAGACAAATTTAGTCTTTCTCCGAGCTGAGGATTCTCCTTTAATTTGTTGGATTTACTGAAAATCCCAGCTTAAACGTTTTAGACGCTTCAAAGCTATTCAGTTTGTCTGAGATTTGTTGTATTTTGAGATTTTTCGTATCCATTGTTCAGAAATATATTAATTGAAATCGCAAAACAGGACTTTGTTCTAAGATGCAACCTTGGAGGCATCTTGGCAAAATTTAAAGATGTTCTCAATAAGATAAGATTTTTGTTTACTTCATTTCTATATTAAAGTTTGTATATGTGATTCCTTGCTCAGATTATACTTACAAAGATAACAAAGGCCCGGGCTTGATTTACCTCCCCTTATAATGATACAGATGCATGAACGAATGTGATTAAATCCTCATCCAAACCAGTAGAAATGTTTTGTCTAGAAGTATTATAATTACAGCGTGTCATAAAACCCTGCCCTATAGCTATATACATCCCATGCATTGCAGTCATACTTGACCATTAGATTATATCATCGAATATGACTGTAGGGCATAGGTTTTTGTACATTCATCAAACAAAAGGCCTGTACAAATCATAAATCCATCATGAGCATCGCCCGAAGCCATTCCATCGGATGACACTATAATCTGTTCACGAGAAGTTAATTGCCATCGAAATCTTATCCGTCGCTGATCTGAATTTGGTCGAACAAGGAAATAGACATGTTTTACACGATGACAAGAAGATATTGCCTTATGATTAATGCTGAACTGCGTATGGTCACAATTAAAACATCTTACAAAAAAGACAGTTGATAAATATTTTCATGCTACGGTTAAATTGTTATTTATACGAACTGACGATCTGTGTGCTAGCCCATTATCGGCCTTTGAACTGACGATGTTAACGTAAACGGCTGATCAGTTTCAACATTGTAATTGACAAGACGACAGATGCTCTCATCAATTATGTTAATATATGAAAACAGTAACAACATTTTTGGAATATTATATATCTTCATAATAATGCTGCGTTAACTTTGACTTTCTTTCTTTTCTTAAAGAATGAAATCATTAAAAATTCACCTACAACCTCAGAAAATAAAAAAAAAACCTGTTTTTTTAGATGGCAAGAAAATAATATAGTTACTAATTAATATATTACTCCTGAAAAAAAATCCAGGAACTTCAGAAAAATGTTCTTCATATAGCAGTCACAATGTCATGTTTCATAGTTTATTAAAGTCTCATCAATACAACAATATACACATTTCATGATAATATAACAATAAAAAATGTATTGCCACTCAAAGTATGAGTTATAATAGACAACACAATACTATTTCAACAAACAGATATGTACCTGTATTGTGATTAACAATATACATATTTACACAATAAACTGGAAACCAATATTGCTGCTCAGAATTTTTTTAAAAAATCAATAGAATAACAATTTATTGTTTATTTTTATTTTCCAGTGACATTTTCAGTATCCCATAAGTTTGCTTGTCAATGTTGTCAAGTGTCAAAAATAAAATTGAATGATTATCTTGGAGATTACATACCTCCAGGTGACATAATCTGACATTACAATGATGGATTAGGTCCCCTGATTAACCTCCAGAGTGAGAGTATTCAAGGGGGGTAATTCAGGATTATGATAACTTTTTGAATAATTTCACTTCAAATTAGCAGATTAAAGCCCAGTCTTGTTGTGATCCTGTGGGCTACTTGGCTTTAATTACAATTTTGGCATTTTATTCTCCCCTGGGTCATTGAAAGAAAATTGCCCCATCTAAAACGTGTCAAGATTAAGCTATTTTAAAGATCTCTTTGCATGACGATTGTAATCTTCGAAAATGTATGAATTATGATTTATGTCATTAAGCAAAAAAAAAGATTTTCGTATGGGTTAACAATATATTTTTTTTATCTCTTTTGTAAATATTAATAAAAAAGCACAATGATGTTTAATTGATTTTTTTAGGGAATCAGTTGAAAACCCGAGTTGAATCTTGCAGTTAGCAACAATTTTAAATTAAGTTTTTTAATCCTTGATTTTGATGCTAAGGCATACTCTGTATTAATATTTAAGGTGGTCAAGCTCGGTGGAAAATCCCTAAATCTTGGGATTTTTAACCGCCACTTGATGGTTGATTATGGTATGAAAGGGCCGAAATCCCTTGACCCTTACTTTGGTTTAGTTTGAGTAGTTTTAGTAAAAGTATTTATAAATTAACAGGTGTTCTGAGTTGCATTCATTCAAAATCATATAAATTTAACAACTGTAGAATTTTAATTAATGAAATGGTTTAAAGGGACATTTGATCACATTGTTCAGATAATTTGAAAAAAAAAATCTTTGCATTTAATTTAAGAAAAATATCATTTACAGACGGGTTGTTATTCGCTTTTTTTTATAATGTTTCCTGAAAAACTTTGAAACTGAAGATATTCTCAATAAAATTATGTAACCTTCAAGCATTTTTTTTAATTCAAATTAATTCTGTAGAAGTTGGTACTTCAGTGTTGTTTTTTTTCAACTGAAAATACAGCCCCATTCGCAATCCCAAAACTTACACTTCTTTCACAAATATTGGACTTAAAATTCACAATCCCCCCAAAAATCACTGAACAAGTAATCATTGTATAGATATGTTTAAATGTAATCAATTATTTGAATCCAAAATCTTCAATGGAGCGGTGTTTAATGTTTCTTTGTTTGATATATACTTAAACTACATCGTAAATTCACAATTTTAGGTATTTTGTCTTAATTTTCACAATTCTACTATTAGGGGCCTGGCCCCATTCACAAAAAGGTGAGGAAAAAAACACTGTGAGTACCCAAAAGAGAAAGTAATATATGATAAATGCTGAAAATAATTTTATTGAAAAAACAACAACAAAAGAACAACATCACATTATTAACAAATCCAGTGCCACTCGCTATGCAAGGGCAGTAACAGATTGACAGAGTTATGTCTCTTCATGAAATACTATGTAGTGTTGGAATAAGTATTTGTCTGTACTGTCCCATCTTCTTAAATTTATGCTTATTCAAAATCTATGACTTAAATGACGGAGGTTTCCTATTTTTGTAAGGCCAACAAAATTAGAATTGTTTGTTTCCTATAAAATTACAAATAAATATAGTGTAGGTAAGCTGGATTTTTTTGTTAATAAGGTTTTTTTTTTAATATTATTTTCATACAAATTAATATAGTGAAGGTATGTTGGATTTTTTTTATGAAGGTTGGGATTTACTATCATTTGCACACTTAAAAACATTGACAGTTTGTTTGGGTACATGACCTCATCTTTCCCGTTCAAGAAACTACCGAACATTTATTCTAAGAAGGAAAAATGACAGTCAGAAACATATGTGTCTGTTGGCGCTAGCAAATTTAAAGTCGGGAGCAAGAAATACAGTAGGTCGTAAAACTGGCAACTAACAATATTTTTGTAATGCCTAATTAGACTAGCTTTTAACGGTACACTCAAACTTATATAAGTAAATTCCAACTTGCTAGTACTCTTGGAGAGATAAAACAATAACGTAGTAGCAATTGGCCATATTTAGGTATGATAGGACAATTAAGACAAGTCGTGTTATCTTGTTGTTAGCCGGCAGTGACGGATTAGGCAATATGTCGCCATAAACTCGCACCGTTCTACTCACATTGTAATGAGGAGGTGACTCTGACCCATGAAATATGTTCCGTTCCCAAGATGAAGAGTGTTCTAAAAGTTTTGGAATTAAGATAATAGGTTAACCATAATTGTCTTGATTAAGATGGGATCGTGGCCGTCATTTCAATGCTAGTTGGATTAAGAAAGATGAGTTTTAATGATATTTCATTTTCACATGCGGGAAGGCGCCGGAAGATCCATGTTCCGTCAAAAATGAAATCAGGTAATTCTTGAAATTGTCTCCTAAATTTTTTATGTTTTAACGAAATAAGTAATTAAAGAGGGAGTTCTGTTTTAATCCTGTATCTCAGTCCATTGAACAACTCTTTTATTAGTTTTGCTAAAATTATCTTCAATATTGAAAATCAAGTTGAAAAATATCAAATTGTAATATTATATCAAAAGAAAGTGTTTGTAATCTCGTCATGCAATGAACACACACATTACAAATTGAAGAAAAAAACAATTGAAATTGGAAAATGACATTTTTATGGACAATATTTGTGTTACTTTGACAACAAAAATTCAAACTTCAATTAAAAGAAATGAAAATCAGCTATTTGACTTACAGATAAGCTCATGAAAAGCCCACAGGATATTAAAAATAAATTATTTTGAATTTTGATTGTAAAAATGATTTTAATTGAATAATCAAAAAGACAATAAGTTGCCTCGAGGGAGAAATATTTTGGTCAGTTAATCAGGATATAATTGCTTTTACAGGAATGTCTGGTTTAACACAATTCAAGTAGCTCACTGATTTTTACAGCAAACAAAACAATGGTTTATGAAAAAGCTTGTTGTCAGTGAGATTTTGCGCTAGAGTGTGGTCTTGTGTTGTGGAGGAAACTGGGAAAACCCACTTGACCGGCTTTGTGACCACAAACTAAACTAACATATGTCCAGGTGAGGAATGGAACCGCTGGGGACTCCCTGGTGTCATTGTTAGCGTCCCGATACTCATGTTTTCAGAGACAAGATACACATATATTATAAGAACCATAACTCTGACTGTAATAATTGTTCAGAGTTATGCCCCTTTGTTTCAACTAAAAAAACAACAACAAATAAGTGATAGTGGATGGTGTTCACCCCGCTGCATCTTTGTTCTTATTCAAGTCCCAGAAATAGACAAACATCCCCCCCCCCCCCCCCGCAAACCTCCCCTCCCCTTGGGCATATGCATTTATAATGACTTGTAGAGTATGTTGTTGTCTTCAAGCAAGTATTGGGCCATTAACACATAGCCAGAAATAGGTTTATCTGTGGAAGTTCCATGTTGTTGTCATCAGACTGACCATTGGTGATAAATATTTCATACAGCAGGCTACTACGGGAACACCCTGTACATGTCAATACATTAGCACCGAGGACTAAACTGGCTCCATGTTTTCACCATGTGATAATTCGGGTACAAAACAGAAGTAAATAAGTCATTTTTTTTAAAAAGGTAAGAGCTAAAATATTTTCTGAAAGATATTTATATCTTTATATATATAAAAAAAACACTTCCAAAAATAATATAGTAGACAATAAAAATGTTGAGTCCAAAAAGAAAAGCTAATAAAATAGCAAACTGCCAGAAATACTTTCTCACAACAGTAGTTTGTTAAAGCCTTTTATCCATCACCTGCTTCAATAGCTGTCATCACCCAATTAACAATACGTGTGCCATGGTCTTTGTACCTTTAAGTGGTGGTTTAATCCAGAGATTTAAAGAGTATTGTCCCCTAATTATTGGCTAATCCAAAACCCCATCTGCTCAATCAAGGGGCCAGCTGGTTCTAACTGGGGATTTTTTAAAGCAGTGGAAAAGACTACTAAGTAAATTGATCAACATTCATTGTTGCTTTTATAGTTGTTCTTGTTTATGATGATGATGATTATGATAATGGTGTTGTTGTTGTAAAAGGTGTGATGATGGTGCTGGTGTAGGTAATGATGGTGCATTCATTTCTAATTGCAATGTTTGGTGTGCAGATAATGTTTCTTTTGTACACAATTTTATTGACTCGACCAATTACTTTTTGTCCGATTTATATATAAAATATAATTATGAAATGAAATATTTTTAAAAACTGCGGTTTTGACCGATATCAGAATGTCACGTTTTTACCAAAAATAAAAACAATACAAAAATAAACAAAACAAATAATCAGATGTACAAGTAAAAGCATCGGCTGACTGACACACGTTACATCACTAACAATATGGCAATCGGCATTGATAAATTGAGACAAGGGTTTTTGACAAGAAAGACCTATGTTAATATAAGAAGTTAATGGCGAAATCGGATTTACTAAATAAGCTAAGGTTGATCGCAATGACAGTTTGATGTATGCGGAAAATCTTGCCGTAGGGGAAAAGAGAAAAATGTTCAGAGAGTTTGGTGTAAAAATACCTTCATGTTGAAGTTTGTGCATAAAGAAATTAGTTTTGGTATATAATGTGTTTAAATGGTCATGTAATTTATATTGTATACTTAATTTTAATTAAGTCACAGGAGTGACGGCATAACAAAAATTACCCCATAGTCAACTGACTTTATAAAATAGAAGACAGAATAATGTGTCACTCTGAGCAACAATATCAACTCAATATTATTATGCTTTTTAAACACATTAACTACTAATATTTAATAATAAAGCAAAATTTTAATATGGCTAAATTTATTCCCTGTTAAAAGTATAATTCAAAGTATTTTATTGCCAATTTTTTTTTATTGAACAATATTTGATTGCAAGCTCTGTTTAACAGATGAGTTTTTAATTTCAAACTCGATGAACAAAGGCAGGGGAGTCAAGTCAAATAGAAGCGTTAGTCTTGTAACAATAGCAACGAGTGGATTATCTCGGCAAGCCAGCCGTGATGGTGAACGTCGTATTGATTTAATACCTGGGGACTCAGAGAAAGATGATAATTATGTGCAATTTCTTTATGCCCATATATGGCAGTAAAGGGTGTGAACCAGAGAACCAGAGAAAATAACAACTGACCGATGGCTAGTAGATGTGGTCAGTATCTGAAAAACAATCTGTCCCTCGCACCTCTGACCGACGATTGTGTCAGATTCTTATCTCTTACTTTTAATGACAGTGCAGGGAACCAGTTTCATATTATTAGTTGTTAGGCTAAGAAAATATACTCTAAGCCATTTTGTTTTCTTATTATTAGACCAAATCAAACAATTGTTCAGTTTCCAGGTTACTATCACATTCTTTTTTATCATGCTTGATCTTTGTTCATGTCTATAAATTATATTTGTACATACAAACAAAAATTAAAATCAAAGATTTATTTGAAAATACATATAATAATATCTATTATTTTCTATTTTTTTAAAAGTGGATAAAAAATGCTTTTTAAGAAACATGTTGAAATAAATATGTAGATTAAATAATGAAGATCATTAACTATTGTTATCATAAATACAAAATAATTGAAAAATAATGAACAAAGTAAATCAAATCCTGCTCTTCCCACATTTCATTGGAAATGTGCCCTATAAACTTAAGATAAATATTGCTTGGCCTGAGCTATTAGCTATTACTGTGTATGGTTGGTTTATGGTTACTCCAATTGCCATGTGTCTCCCAAGCTGGGAACCAGATCAAGATTAGGTTTACCTGGCGAATTAATGTTGCACTGTGACATTTGTTAAAGGCCTGAATGTTGGGTGATGGATTGACAAGAGTTAGTGATAGAACAATGGGATGTATTATCATTGCTTGAAGGGTTTTATTAGGTAAAAATCATCTGTACATTCAACATATGGTCACTGCAAGTTGAAGTGATCTGGTCTTGGTGCTTAATACTCCTCCAATACAGATTAAGCTTGTGTTTACTGTGTACATGTTTGGTTTAAGACCTTGTTTAGGAAGCTGGTGTGTTAAGATGGCTTAAGCATCTATTAAGCATCACTGAAATAGACAGAGGGATTATTATTGGTTTGAAGATAACTAGAGGATTAAGAATTGTAGTTGTTGGATGCTGAAGTGTGTTTATGGACAAGAGGACTTATTTTTGTCAACTGAAAGCGCACTGGTGATGTTTTGTATTTTGGAATGACAATTGATGGATCGGAGCTGTTAGTGTTACAACTAGTGAATATTAAAAGCTGCCTTTCGGAGTTAATCGTGCTCTGGTTAAGCTTCAACACTTAATGTATATACATGATACATCGGTACGAAGGCTTTGTCTTAAGCGATTTGATGAATTTCTAATTGTGGTTACATTGTTTGGTAGTAGCATATTAATATAAACCAGGAAATGGAGTGGATAGTATAATAATGACATTGATTCGTTAATAGTGGTAAGTTTGATATCGCTGATAAAGATTTATGGTACATTGTGGATTATTGACATTGTGTTTAGCCAAGGATCTTTATGCAAATAGCGATCATGCACTGATGCTAAGTTAGTAACATATTAATATTGTGAAAGGAAAAAAAAGAGACATCTTGGTGAAAAAAAAACAACAACAAAACTTAAATTTCATAAAAGTGAATTTTGAAGGAAGTAAAAAATAAAATATGTATTCTATTGACTGATATATTTTGTGAAACTGATCACTTATAGTTGGAAAGAAGTTTTAAATAGAGTAGTCAAATAAGGTTAAAAGTGTAAAGAACATCACATAAATGTTCGCCTAAAGCTACAATGGTGAGACATAAAGACCAGCCACTTCCTAGTCGAGAGAAGCTTGGAATGGAGAAATCAAAGAAATTTGCTGATTTGGAATTGATGAAGAATTATTATGGAAACAATGTTGAGGGTAGGTTAACATTAATGTAATATTATTATGGAAACAATGTGGAGAGTAGGTTAACATTGATGTAATATCATTATGGAAACAATGTGGAGGGTAGGTTAACATTGATGTAATATTATTATGGAAACAATGTTGAGGGTAGGTTAACATTGATGTAATATTATAATGGAAACAATGTGGAGGTTAACTTCAATGTAATATTATTATGGAAACAATGTGGAGGGTAGGTTAACATCGATGAACTATTTTTACAGAAACAATGTTGAGGGTAGGTTAACATTGATGCAATATTTTTACAGAAACAATGTTGATGCAGAATTATTAGGAAATGATACTGATACTCAATTACTAAGGGTATAATTTTGAAGATAGATAACTTTCATGCACAATTACTATTTATGAAACAGTGTTGCATTATTATTGTGTCAATGTTGAGGGCAGGTTACTTTGACGCAGAATTATTGTGGAAACAATGTTGAGTGTAGGTAACTTTTACACAGATTAAATATGGAAACAATGTTGATGGAAATAATGTTGAGGGCAGGTTTTTGGTGCAAAAGACAAAACTCTTCTTAATTTTTTTTTATAACATTAAGGTTAGTTAAATATTGGAACGTTTTAAGACATAAAATTATTGTTCAGGGTGAAATTTAGAACTGCTACTAGTGATCATTCAAATTACAATTCTCCAGAAAAAGCCTGGTTGTTATAGTTCGAAATTTTCATTTCATTTATTTCACTTCTTTTGTCATCCTTGTGTTTCCAAGATTCTGAAAGCCTTAAGCTAGCTAACAGAGGATATTGTTCGCGTAAACTGATTAAATTTCAAATCTTGTATCCATCCGATAATTCCTTAAGATTTCCAACAATAGCTACCTCAGGCAGATGTTCTCAATTTAAAAAAAAGGTTTTCTAGAAAATCTTTTCATAATTTTAATATAATTGTAGTTCTCTTCTTAAGCAAAATTGGATCAGCTTTTGAAAGATTTAAACTGGGGCTGCTTTTAAAGGCCGAATATTGAAATCTTGTGTTTCTATACCTTTAAGTAAATTGCCATGGAATTTAGATATAAAAATAAATTCAAGAAAGAAAGCAAATAATTGTTTGAAAGCCATTTAAGTTTCTTTCAGATAATTAGAGAGCTAATGAAAAGATTTTTCTATGTAGAAAGTAAGATATTCTGTATAGAAATGGGTCAATAACAGTCCAATAAAGATGATTATCTATTGGTGATTGAATTATTTTTATTACTGTCAATAGATCCATAGATAGATCTGGTACATGGTGTGATTCTATGTGTTACCACAGGGGCTGGAAACAATGACCTGTGTGCCACCACAGGGGTTCAACAGAATGACCCATGTGTCACCATTTGTCTGACCTGACCCTTATTTGCAAGAAAGAGTTCATGTTAGTGTTTAATTGTGAATAATTAGACAGTTTTTTCCCTGTTCCTGGAGGCCAAGAAAGCTGCCTTTCCAGTTTTCTTCGTGTTTCTGAAGGCCAAGAAAGCTGCCTTTCCAGTTTTCTTCGTGTTTCTGATGGCCAAGAAAGATGCCTTTCCAGTTTTCTTCGTGTTTCTGATGGCCAAAAAAGATGCCTTTTTCAGTATTTTTCTTCAGTTTCTGGTGGCCAAGAAGTCTGCCTTTCTCAGTATTTTTCTTCTGTTTCTGAAGGCCAAGAAAGCTGCCTTTACAGCTTTCTTCCTGTTTCTGGTGGCCAAGAAAGCTGCCATTTCCAGTTTCCTTCCTGTTTCCGGTGGCCACGAAAGCTGCCTTTTTCAGTTTTCTTCCTGTTTTTGGTGGCCACGAAAGCTGCCTTTTTCAGTTTTCTTCCTTTTTCTGGTGGCCAAGAAAGCTGCCTTTTTCAGTATTTTTCTTCAGTTTCTGGTGGCCAAGAAGGCTGCCTTTTTCAGTATTTTTCTTCTGTTTCTGAAGGCCAAGAAAGCTGCCTTTTCAGCTTTCTTCCTGTTTCTGGTGGCCAAGAAAGCTGCCATTTCCAGTTTTCTTCCTGTTTCCGGTGGCCAAGAAAGCTGCCATTTCCAGTTTTCTTCCTGTTTCCGGTGGCCACGAAAGCTGCCTTTTCCAGTTTTCTTCCTGTTTCCGGTGGCCAAGAAAGCTGCCATTTCCAGTTTTCTTCCTGTTTCCGGTGGCCAAGAAAGCTGCCATTTCCAGTTTCCTTCCTGTTTCCGGTGGCCACGAAAGCTGCCTTTTCCAGTTTTCTTCCTGTTTCTGGTGGCCAAGAAAGCTGCCATTTCCAGTTTTCTTCCTGTTTCCGGTGGCCAAGAAAGCTGCCTTTTCAGCTTTCTTCCTGTTTCTGGTGGCCAAGAAAGCTGCCATTTCCAGTTTCCTTCCTGTTTCCGGTGGCCACGAAAGCTGCCTTTTCCAGTTTTCTTCCTGTTTCCGGTGGCCAAGAAAGCTGCCATTTCCAGTTTTCTTCCTGTTTCCGGTGGCCACGAAAGCTGCCTTTTCCAGTTTTCTTCCTGTTCCAGGAGGCCACGAAAGCTGCCTTTTTCAGTCTTCTTCCTGTTCCTGGTGGCCAAGAAAGTTGCCTTTTCCAGCTTTCTTCCTGTTACTGGTGGCCAAGAAAGCTGCCTTTTCCAGTTTTCTTCCTGTTTCTGGTGGCCAAGAAAGCTGCCTTTTCCAGTTTTCTTCCTGTTTCTGGTGGCAAAGAAAGCTGCCTTTTTCAGTTTTCTTCCTGTTTCTGGCAGCCAAGAAAGCTGCCTTTTTCAGTTTTCTTCCTGTCTCTGTCAGCCAAGAAAGCCAGAGCCATGTAGAAGACATGATTTTAAGTCTGAGTTTTAATTTTGACCTAAATGTTTTCATATTATACCTTGCTGCATTTTAGGGACATGAAGCAATACTGATTTGAAGTATATTGTTGGCCTATTTCTGGCTGCTGCCACAGTCAGCAAGGCCATCAGTGCCAGCATGATTATCTCTCCGGGGAGTGACATAATCCCCTTTTGTCCCTGCGATCAGCCTACGCGCACGGTGAAACCGGTTTAACACTCGACAATCCACCGATTGTCTCATCATGTGGCTTAATGGCGCAGGTGGCTGACTGACTATTGTAATCCTAATCTCGGGGTGAGGCTGTGCCGAGCTTGTGGAGCTTAATTCACATCCAGGGATTCTAACGTCAGAATTATAATTTGACATTTGAAATTGGCTTTTGTATAATGGGGATGTCTTGAGGTGGCCGTGTATTGTTGTGGGGTTAATGTTTGCATTAGATGAACACATTATGCCGGGATATTGACTTGTGAAATCAAAGTCATAATGGCATCATTTTTAGTGTTCTATTCGTATCATTTGCAATATGTGATTACCACTTTGTGGTAGTTGCTAGTCGTATTATATTCTTACCAGCAGGTCTTGCTGTTACGTCTAGTGTTTTATTCGTAATATTCGTTATATGCGATTAAGTCTAACAATAACTTTAAAGCTAGTCATATTCATCTGATTATTACGTATTATATGCATCAGTGTTTACCACTTCAGATTTGTTTACTACATTGTATATTAAATGATTATGCAATCAATTTAGATTACTACTACCAAAATACTTATTCACATGACAATTAACTGGCTTGTCTAGAGTGCAATACAACCATTGGGTATTTCTTATATTTCACTAGTGTAATGAAACTGTTCCACGTCAATTTGCCATACTAATTAAGGGTCAAACTTTTGACAGGAAAATCACTTTTTATGGAATAGTTACAAAGCCTTCCACTCTGAAGACATTTTTGTAACTTTCCCCAACTTTTCACATGAAATGGCAAGTCACATAGACCCTGTATATCAATGTTTTATCTTACTGATATTATTACAGGCTCAAACTCAAGTTTCAAACTGATTTACATTGTCTTTTCTATTATATACATTATATACTGATCATTGTTTAACTTTCAAAAATTAAGCAACCATTTTTAGGAACAAAACAAACTAAAACATTTTGCATTCTTGATAAGTTTCAAGTATAAACCAGCGTGAAACAATGTTATCGGCTGCTCAAAGTCAAATCACAGCGAGATAATTTGTATTAATCAGTCGTAATTGTTTAATCACTGTGTCCCACAAATCCAATGTGGTCAGGAAGATATTGTAGATTAGTGTCCTCTCCCCTCTCTTTCGTTGTTCATAGTTTTGATTAACTTCATAGGCCAACAATTTTACATTTGAGCTATTATGTTCCTGTTGTGAAATATATAACTTATCAAATCTGCTGCTGCTGCTGCTCATGATGATGATGATGGTGAGATGGTGTTGTTGGTGTTGATGATGATGATGTTGGGATGATGATGATGATGATGTTGATGATGATGATGATGATGATTAATAATGATGGTGTTGTGGTGCAGTGTGATGATGATGGTGATAGTGATGATGATAGCAACAGTGGTAGTTGTAGTAGCTGAAGCACAAGAAGTTGTAGTAGTATGCTCATGTTATGATACAGTTATATTAATATGACCTTTTTACTAAGTTCATTTAAAAACTGTAAAATAGTTTTTAATTTCATTGGTCTGTATTTGCTGACATCTAAATGATGTGCTTGTAAGTATTTTTATGCATTATCACCATCAGAATAATCATCAACATCATTATGAACAGGATTAAGGAATGAAGACTTTCCATTAGTCTGAAAAACACAATATCCTAATGTTAATCTAGGATGCTCCATGTCAGATATGTTTCTAATAAAAACTGCAGTTCTAATTGGCTTTACAATATCCAATTAAGTTCCTTGGCTTAATACAATTAATTAATAATGAAATCACAGGATGTTATAGTGATGATTAAATGATTATTGTTAGCCTATTGTATAGGCAGGATATTAGCTGACGTGCTAATTATGGAACTAAATTAACTCAGATTTTACTTTAATTAGTCACTTTTAATTAGTTAAGTCAAATGACATGTAATTAAGATGGCCTTATTAAAAATGAGACTTTAAGTATTAATATAAGCTCTTTAAGTTTTTGGACTCAATTACTGTGAAAACTTTATTATGAGTAGATGTTTGAAGTTGAGAATTTTTGGATATATATATATATATAGAAGGAAAGTGAATCTGAATATGAAAATCCATCAAGCTGATGATATGAGTTGTGATACACACTGATTTTATCATATGACAGATTTATACGAAAATTGATATATTAAGATTAGCTTATGTGACAGGGATAAGTGACTTTGGACCACTGAGTCTGAATATTTTAACAGTGATAATCCAGAATTTTGTACATACACAATAACTTAACTGTATATGTACTGTCAGAGTGTAAAATAAGTTGTCTTCGGGCAGTTTAAGGTGTTTAAGTTTGGATTTTTGTGGATATAGTTTGTTAGCAAAACTATTTAGGATTAACCCACTTAGTGCGTTATAAAGCTAGAGGAAACAGTCATTGTTTGTGTTGTATGAACATAATTCATATGAACTTTAATATACTTTCCAAGAAATTGGGATTTAACTAAAAGTGTCATTTGAACGGGGTCACTTTTTAATGACAAAATGAGGAAAAAGCCAATCGGTACACGGTGTTTGGATTCCGAAGAAAATGGAATTGATGGTAGGTTTAATAACTTGTTGTTTCTACTTTCGTACAAATTCTGTAGTTAAAGTGGAAGCTATTTTGATAATTCAACATCCTATATATGTCAATGTTACAAATGACTGGTTAATGAAACATGTATATCTGATATTAACATTGAAGAAATCGGTCATTTCATACATTCATTCAATAGATTAGTTTTGACATTTAAATGTTTATTACTGATAGTGGCAAATGGAATTTTCAAATGCTGTATAATTATGTTATGAATTTTGACTTTCTTTTTTTTGGGGGGGGGGGGATATTTTGATGATTAGTAGCGAAGTGTCGTGCACGAGTGATGTAGCAAACCATCATGAATTGACAACGTTATACCAATGAAGAGATTTACTTTAGGCACATGAAAATCCTGGACAAACAATTTATCTGGCCCTCCAATTTCTGGAAAACATATCTTTATTAGTCCCTTATATGGGGATTTAGCATAGCTCACTATTTTTGTTTTTGTATAATTTGTGACATGTTTACATTCTAAGGAGTTTTTGAACTTCATTAGGAAATTATCTGTATGCTAATCCCAAATAGCTATTTTTCATCTAATAAAATCGCGATTGAGTAAAAAATTTGGCTTAGTGAAATGAACTACATATGTGCTTGTTACAATTAATAAGTTTCAAGAAATTCAGGGGCCAGTGGACTTGGATTTAGTATAGATATTCTTTTATTAAACAAAAGAGTTAATTATCGAGGGAGGATGGGTAGCATCACATCAATTTCTGAAATAGCAAAGTATCATGCACTATTTCTTGTCATTATTGCTTTCTTACATAGCAGAAATTGATTGAATGATTTGCAGAATTTCTTGTCCTAATTTCTGCAGAGTCATTTTGTGGCAAAGATTTGTTTTTCAAGTGGTGAGACTTTGTCGATTGCCATAATTACGGCATATATTAGATCTCTATTTGAGATAGATTTAAAAAAGCATTTGATTGTAGCTAGCTGAAGAGTTTGCAAATCGGTATATCTGATACGAACTAATCCAGCCAAACTAAGTAATCCAGAATGTTAAGAAAAAGTTGCATCTAAATTATCATCATTTAGTCGTACTGATGTCATGTTAATAAATCGGGATAATTCTTGTGAGTGTAATCTAATTCGTCTTTCCGAAATGCTCAGCACTGACGAGGCTACATGCTGTTCGAATTTATAACGCAGCTTTGTCTTATGTTTATGTGAATTTTGATAAAAAAAAATGATTATTTTACCTGCTGGTAAACTGCGGAGTTCTAAGGAGGTCCTTTCATAATTTTTTTGTGTAATGCAACAAAATTTACATCAATATTTCCATGGTAAATTCTGTATTCGATGATAACATTGAGATGTTGGAGAGAGATATCCCCTAATGAGTGTTTTCGTTATGATCAAATAATGCATTTTGAATTTTTTCGTAATTTTATATACTCTGACTTAATCTCTTTGAGAAAACATGATAGTTTGATTATTATTAAAATGTCGTTGAATGTTAAGATGTTTTCTAAGAGGTTTGTCTCGTGGAATGAAGTAGTGACTGGGATGTTCAAGTATTTTTTCTAGCGGGATTATCAATGTAATATGGTTTTATCATGTACGTCGTCAAACTTAATCTCAATCTGTAGATGATCAAGATTTCGTGCTTATGTTAAGACTTTCCCCATTTTGTTTGGGATAATATTTAAAGCACCAAAGGTAATTTATTCATTTTTTATCCTATTCCGAAATAATTCTCTTTAGTGGGACTTTTATATTTAGAAAACAAAGTCCTGCTTTCAGGAGTTAAGAATTTTTTGTAATCAGATAGTAAAAGTGCGGAATTTTGAGATCAGTCCCAATTAAATAAATGTTCACTTGTTTAAACAGTAATGTTTTATAAATTTGAACTATAAAAAAAGACCTTTGATAAATGAAACATGCTTATCAAAGTTATCATAAATAATTGCACAAACTCTATCCTAATTTGTATATTTAACTTGGTAGATTTCATCAATTTACAAGATAATTATGCTTTTAAAATGTATTTTAGTGATGAGAGAATGATTACTGGATTTAGCATGTCAGAGAAATTTGGTGAAAAACTGCTTTAATTTCTTCGTTCTTCTATTCTAAGTTCTTGAACATTTGATGCATATTTTGAGCGACCAAATGCGGGTTTCCAAGGCGAATGAACCTGAAATCTTGCCTCACAATCAGCTTGTAGGTAAGCTCCGAAATCCGCCAATAAAGGACAGATAAATCCAAACTGGAATTACATTTCGTCATCAGCTGATCGCGAACTAAAATGGTCCTCGATTTGCCTCAATTTGCCTAATAAGTCTTCGATGTAGAGCCACCAAGCTTGGATAGGGATATTTTGTATAAAACAACAAATTTGCGTAGGGATTAGCGGAATAGTAAAACCTGGTTGGCAATATTTGGAAGAGCTTTATCCAATGTCGCATTGCCTGTGGACGTTGAATGTATGAAATTGGGCTACTTAAGTTGGCTGAGCAAGTGGAATTTTAGATTTGCTTTCTTCAAATATCATAATTAAGGATCAGCGGTAGCATCGCTCTAAAGCCTCCACTTTGCAAAGGATTATGGGTAAATGGGCCCGGCTGTTTTTCTATCACAACGATCTGTCTTTAAGAGATAACGGAAAACATATTTAAGACGAGCCCGTGGTATTGGAAGATGTCAGCATTCATTGGAGACTTGCGGCGAAGCACGACGGCTTAACAAGACATGGTACCATATATAAAGGCTTGTTTGTGTCCTCAAATCTTGTCAATGCTGTATGGTTGGTTAACTTGTTTGGTTGGGGGAAAGCAGTTGATGGATAATGTCAATTGTCTTCTCAAAGTTTTTGTAACTAGAAATGTGTAGCTGAGCGAAAAAAGATACCATTTGCTTTCAGTGAAAAATTTAACTTGGACTTAAGCTTACTGGTGCATCGTTTAACAGGCTTATTTAATATTTGAACAGACAGATGAAGTTAATATGAAAGACAAATATTATAAAGGTTTTTTTCACATAAAGTTGGACAATGATTTATAAACGTTGATTGTGGCATTGCTGTTTTATTATTTAAGTCTTTATGAGACTCAATATGAGTATGATGGGATGTTTTTAATCAAACGTGCTCTTAATTAAAGTGACATTTTCATGATTTTTCTCATTATTATTATCAAACATGTTGGAATTAAATAAATCAGATTTACAGTGTAAGTATTAATAAGATTGAATGTTATGTTATATAAATACTAATCACCTACCTCTTAACGAATTTGTGTTAGATATTCCATTAATTATTTTATAATAGATATTAATTAGATTAATTAAAATTCAACAGGAACTATTTTAAAGACATTATTGAGGATGAAATTATACCTATATTTTAAGAATTTGAATTTTCTAAGAACGAGTTAAACCAATTAGTAAATTATTAAATGTGAAATACATAGACCAGGAAATATGTTGTTGTTTTTTTCTTTTTAGATTAGCATTAGAGGATAAAATATCACATGAAATTAATCATGTGCCCGACCAATCATTTTGATTTGAGATTCCTTCTTACATTATGTATCTATTTATATTCAAATCAAATGCACAGGATGATTCTAGTAAAATGAAAACTTCTTGAGGGTAATTGGCTGGATCATTATTTTTTCTGCTGATTTACAGTAATGGATGGTGTGCAAAGTTTGGGGAAAAACACACACATGGATTTGTGCAATATTATTGGGGCATATATTTATAAGTGTTTTTTTTTGAGGAAATAAAGTTTGAAACAGTTTATCATTTCTGATCAAGAACAGCTTGACATTGTGGTTTTGATGCACTGTTGTTATTTTACCTTGACATAACTTCAGTGCAC
Source organism: Mya arenaria (assembly GCF_026914265.1). NCBI lineage: Eukaryota > Metazoa > Mollusca > Bivalvia > Myida > Myidae > Mya > Mya arenaria. The sequence continues at coordinate 72,184,202 of NC_069131.1, forward strand.
TTAGATGTGAGTTGCCAGTTATAGGTTTAAATGCAAAAACACTTTGTTATAAGAAATAAGATTATTTGTTAGCTCTAAAAAATTATTGAGGTAACCAAAAGTAGTAATTATCATTTTAGTGTTGCTAAAATGGATGCTGTTGTAGTCAAAATGATGGTGGTAGTGATGGTATAGACTGCCACTTGTCCTCTAAAGATTTAAATAAAAATGTTTAAGGGACAAGGCATAAAACAGTAAAAAAAAACTTTTTAGGGAACTACTTTTCATGGAACTATTTTCTGTGTATTTTCAGGTACCCGATCACTTCCCATCCACTGTATCATTGAGCAGACAAGCGGACGTCCCTCGTTCAACACGCCCCTGGACGAGCGATCCGCGCATACGAGCGTAGAGCTAGACAGCTATGCGATCCTTCCTGGTACCACTCCCATCTCAGAGTGCGTCCAGTCAGCACTCAGCAAGCTGGGATACAACCCTGGCGACGTATTAGGGGCAACAGGTATGTGTTTTAGCTTCCTGAAAATTCTGTTCCTTTAAGAACTTTTCTAGTTATAACTGTCATAATAAAAAGAACAGATTCACTAAACAGATACACTTGATTCTACATTCTATAAAATACCATAATAAAGGAAAGTAATTCAACTTTAATTAAAATTATTGTTTCTTTTCATCTGGTGTATTACAAAACACATTCACATAGTTTAAGAATTTTTCAACCTATGTAAAAGTTTAAGTAGATACTGTGTTAAATTAATGAGCATATATCTTAATTTATGTATCAAACTTGTATAATGTTTGATCTGGATGATGGATTGGTATTGATTACGCATATATATCCGTTACCAGTTAATACTAATTAATCACAAGCTATAATTTTCGAAGAAAAACAACACACCATAAAACTATTTCCCCCTCAGGATTTCATTAACGGATAATGAACTGAACTTGTCAACCGCAATTAAACATTAAAATTAAAACAACTGACAAAAATATTTTTCCATCTATTAACACGCTAAATGCTACTCAAAGTTTCGTATTTAGGTAAAATTTATTTTAGTTTCTTTCCTTTATTTTCAGGTGCAATACAGATAAAAAACTGGAAGCCTCTAAGCTTCGACACAATCACAGACAACTCCACAGCAAATATTGAAGATTTGCTAGGGGAGCTAACTCAGGTTGCAACACTCAGAATTAGAATATGCAGGTGAGTAATTACCTCCCTTTAATTGGAAAATAGATTTGGATGATGATTATGATGGTTGTGTTATTGCTTCTGTTACTTATCTTTAAAAAAAAATCAACAAGCCCTGCTATATAAGGTCCAGAATTGAGATGTGCTGGAAAGTATTTTACCAGTGTAGGGTTTATGGGCTAGTTCTAATTTCGACCACTGTGTTAGTAAGGCAAATAAGTGATTATTATTATGTTATAGAATAAACATTTCAATGCTATGACCAGATGTACACAATAAGATTAAAAACAACAACAACAACAACAGTATTTATCTTTTCAACTGAAATATCTTGAATAAAACAAATCAAAAGCATTTTCGAAACAACTTAAATAAATTTTTAAAACAAATTAAATGAATATCTGTGATTTTTCCAGCAGCAGTAGTGGTGTCACGGGCGGGAAACTGTCATCTGGGGAGGAAGTGAAGGAACGTCTGCTTCAGCTCCTACTGACCCAGTCACAGTCACTACTCACAGGTGCCGGGTGTAATGGCATGGAAAAGGTATGGCTCCTTATCACACCAAAATCTTACAATAGATAGTTTGCAGTTTTTCGTCCCAGAATGTGTTTAAAATTAATGTCTGCACATATAGATGGTATTAAAGGACTTGAAACAATGGTTTCAGTTTTTGCCTGTGTATTTGTAAGATAGGGATAAGAGTTCCTGGATATTATTCAACTAATTCCATATTTTATATTCAATTTTCTTTTACAGAATGGATACACAAATGGCCAACAAACTCTAGCGACCATTTCACCAGAGATGCGACGCGCCTTTGACAAATGGTATGAAGAGCAGCTTAAGTCATACACAGAGGGAAATTCCGGTCCTGCTGGTCTCAATCTCGCGTCTGCAGCTCGTGAACTTCTAGCTGTCCAACAGCAGAAAATATCTGCCACCATGACAATGACCTCTGGTGGAGTTCAGGATAAGCTGACCCCGAGTCAAACTCAAGGTCACACCCCCCAGGTGTCTCCGCCAGTGCCACGGCCCAAGGCATCATCAACGCCGACAGCAGATGCCTTCTCACATCCAGCCTATCAGCACTACCTCCCTGGAAAAACACGCATGAGAACATCCTTTGACCCCGAATGTGAGATTCCACGTCTTCAGCGATGGTTTGCAGAAAATCAGCACCCATCACGAGAACAGATGCTTCTGTTTTTGAACGAGCTGAATTTGCTGGATTCACGAAAAGGTCGGCGTCCATTGGACTTGACAAATATAATCTACTGGTTCAAAAATGCTAGAGCAGCACATCGAAGGGCAACAAAAAACAGCAGCGATGACTCATTTGAAATGGAGGATGAAAAAGAGGCACCGTCAACAGGGTCAGGGCCAGACGGTATACCGTTCTTGCCAAATCGTAACGCCGTCTACATGGTGCCTTACCCACACTTTCCCAACATCAGTCTAAATAATCTTAATAATCATCTGGGTCTTCTAAGTGCTCATAACAAACTGAATGGACAGATGCTTGATAGGGAGCCGTGTGACCTCTCCCTAAGTGGGTCAAGGTCAAAATCACCGGAGGAAGCAAAGAAGTTTAAGACTGAGTCATTAGTCAATGGAAGTGATAGGCAATCGCCTCTAGTTAAAAATCAGGACATAAGTGAGCGAATTGACATCGTAAAAGATAAAGACAATGTTGAGAACTCCCCTCAAAGGTCAGATGAGGGCTACTCAGAAATGGTCGAAAAGTCACCATCAAAAAGCTGTTCACCAGAACAAGACGACAATCCTGCAGACTATTCTAAGAGTGTTAAGGCAGAATCCCATGAAGTGAACGACATGCCAACAGATCTTACTGTTGAGAAAGAAAAATCAGGGGTGAAAGAAAACATTGAAGAATGCAACAATATAGACAATGATGTACCTAACGACCTATCTGTTAAAAGTAGCAGGAAAATGTCAGAAGATGATCGGTCAGACTCGCCAACAGATCTCAGAAACAGCAATGGAAAACGGGCGTACGAAAGCGACGACGATGACAACATTGAATCCGATTACGACGACGACCAGTCCATAGGGTCTGCATCTAGTCATGATGAAGCGAAGCTTGCAGCTCTACGAGAGTCGTACCTTAACTCAGCACATCTCAACCTCGGGGCAGTGACAAGTTCGCCATCGAGCCAGCCACTTCACATCCCCCAATTTCCCCACCCACTGGCTATGCATTACTTCCCCATGAATACTCACTTTTACTCCCAGCAGTCGAACCCGCTAAAATACCCTGCCCATCAACAATCATCGCCCAACACAACGCCAAAATCTTCGCCCGGAGGAGGACAGGAAAACAACAGTTCTCACAGTCGAAAGAGGCGCACACGTGTTTTTATAGACCCTTTATCAGAAATACCGAAACTTGAAAAATGGTTTCTGGACGATACACACCCATCATCATACATGATCGATAAATATTGTGAAGAACTGAATAGCTCAGATTATCGACAGAAGTTCCCGAAATTGGAGCCCAAAAACGTCCAGCTGTGGTTTAAGAATCATCGTGCCAAGGTTAAAAGGATGCGAGTCGGCGGAGTCGGGGATCATATGTTTGCTTGAGTTTGAGATTAACTTGTACATGTATGGTATTAGAGGAGTTTTGTTGTGTTTGGTCTTTGTAGACCAGTGGTTGTTACTTTGTTATTTATTATCATGTAAAAAAGTGTGAAATGGATGGCAGATATTGAAATGTAAACTTTCTGATTTGAACTGATATTTTATTCCAAGTATAAAGATGGATGCACCATCATGTTCTCCTTTTTAAAGCTTTCTTTACGACAAGTTCATAGTTTCTGTTAAGTGTTATGAGTAATGAGTCTGATTATATAAGTTGAGATTTACAATATGTATTATGTGAGATTTTATCTATAATGTTACCCTTTGTGCTCTTTTCCATTGACGATTTTCAGGTGTTTCTTGTAAAAATAGCCTCTGACATTGTAATATTGTACTTTCAAGGGACTTGTTCACCGATTTTATGTTGGCGATGATTTTTTTTTTTTTGTCGGTTCAATTTCCAATAGCGTGACTTAAATCCTTTCTGGCAAAATAACATTTTTTAAATCATTATTAACTATTGAGCTTTATTTCGAACATTTGATGATGTTTTATCATTGATATATGCATTTTCTTTGCAATTAACAAGAAAAATGTTTTTTTCAAAGCTTGATCCCATAAAACAGGAATGAGTTCCTTGAATGTAGGAAACTTTGTTTTTATTTCTACGCACTGTTCATTTCTTACTGCAAATGTTTAAGACTATGTTGCAATATTTAGAAATAGTTTATTTTTTCCTACGCACTGTTCATTTCCACGCAATTTTTCAAGTCAAAACAAAGTGGCAATATTCAAGATTTTTTTTTTTTTTTCAAATAATATTACTGATTACTTTATGTTAATTATTAAATTATTATTACTTTTGTTATGAATGCCAAAAAGTTGTCAAAATGTGTTTGAGTTTTTTCAATTGATTATTATTATCGTATTTTGTTGTTTTCTGATAATCATGTTTTTCTCTCATTTTTATGCATATTTAATATTTTAGACCTGAAACTGTCTCTTGAATCAAGTCAGTGGAAATTAAGGGCATCTTAACATGATTTTGTCTCAGAATTGCTGTACAGAAAGTGTATAACAGGGGTCATGTCCTACCATAGTATTTGTTCTGTTCTATGAAATGAAAATTGTATTTTTGCAAACATTTGTATTAAAACTGAATAAATGTAAATATGGCGAATTTATATCTTGTAAATTTCAGTTCCCTAAATGCATGATACATGTATGTGTATATCTGGTCTGTTAAGGTATATGACCCTTAATAAGGTGAATTTTGGTTGCCTGGTAACGCCAGATTATTTTGCTATCATTTGAAAGGGTTTTGCGTGCAAAAAAATAAAATGAATATAAAAAAATAAAATCAAACAATATTTTTTTGTCTTTAGAGATTGAAAGTAGGTCATATAATGTCTGATTTCCATGAAAACAAAGAGCTATTTCAAACAAGATTTTTTTGTCTTCAAAGATTGCAAAATAGGTAATTTTATGTCAGATTTCCATTGAAATAAAAAGCTTATATACAAACTGTAATAACTTTTTGTATACTGTGCTTTTGGTGATTTATTTTACATATCAGAAATAAGCAGGTAAAAATCTATCAAATTATACTAAAATATATGGGATCAGCAGGCATCAACATTTAAAATTATGGTTAATGATGCTATCTGAGAGAGCTAGCATATTTGTGGGCAGGATTTCTTTATGATGAAGGAAAGCAATTACAACAATAATAAATAATTCAGAATGTGGCATAGTTCCCATAATGATGGCGAATATTTATTTAATTTGTTAAAACTAATTTATTTTTGATTGCAATGTTTCTGTAAGATTTTGTGGAAATACTCTTATTGGTGTTGTAAATTATTATTTTGTTCTGTGTTAATTGCATTATTATTTATAATAAATTTCTTTTAAACAATATCATGTTTCTGTATTAAGTGTTTTATTTATTTTTGTTAAAAAAAAGTGTTGATGAAGAAAATTCATACCACAGGAGGCAATAACAGTTAGAGATACGGAAAACATGCTTTTAATATAATTATATACATAATACTATTTATAAACAACAGGCCTCGATATCTCGAAATCCTTCATAACATGGTCAAGCTAAGCTCATTACTGATACTTTTGTTTTAAAATAAAATGTATAATATTCCCCGATAAAGAATATGATATTACAATAGGGAATGTTTAACTACATTTTGGGTCATAAAATCAAATTTAAGCAAGTAATTTGACGCATGTAACTTAAACCTGTTATGCTTAAGACGCTTCAAGAAATTAGGGCCAAGGTTTATTATAGTATGTGTAAAGGATTTGTTATCATACTATGTTATTCCTTCAATATAAATATGACTGAAGTTATAATAAACACACTGTTGTTGAATCATTGTGAGGGATTTCCATTGATGCAATTCTCCTGAATATCTTTCCATCGTTTTGACATCAACTTCTGAAGTTGACTTTGGGATAAAATCCCGTATTTTTAACATTCCTTTCTAATCTTCAAGATTTCTGTCTATTGTGACTTTGAACACGATTTTGATCCGTATTATTGTTTATATTATTTTATATATTTCTGACTAATGTACCATCCATGGTGCTGTTTTATTTAGCGATTATTGTTCATGTTTATTTAATTCCAATGAATATACATATGATATAAAAATTATGAAGTAGGTGTTTTTTTTTCTCAAGAATCTAAAAATTTTAGTTGGTTACAAACAATAGCATCAATTTACAAACTAGGCTAAAAATACCTGGTAAAAACCAGCTTTTTCTTCAATTTGTTTATCTCTGGAATGGTATTCATAAAACATCTGAACTCATTTTTTAACTTATCTCATTTTCCTAAGTTAAGTATGTTAAGTTAAGTTGGTTATTTGATATGAAAACTTGATACTATCTGAAATGATTTATTTTTTATTAATGCTAAAATCACTCAGGCTTATCTCTTAATTTGACTACGACTTCAACTTAAGTTAAGAAATGACTTAAAATATTTCACAAATACCGACCCTAAACTATTAAAATAAAATCATACTAGTGTTACTGGCAAAAGATCTATTACTTTGAAATTATACTCATAGTACTTGTAAATACAATTTGTTCATATAATACCAGATTTACTTTGTATAAATTGTTTCTGTTTCTAAACACTTCTTTTGGAATTAAATGCCATGTTAAATGAATCATTATTGTCAAATTGAAGTTGTGCTGTAAAACCTCATTATCATCACATGTTTGGTTCAAAATGCCTTTAAAGTCCAAGCTAATGTAAAAAAAAAATAATCTTAAATCAAGTTGCCTGTTCAAATGACTTGAATGAAAAAATGAATTATTTGTTTTTTTATTTGTTTTTTCAATTTATATTTCATTTGTTTATTACATATTTTGATGGTTTAGCGCAAGATAGCCATCACTCCTACTATTTCTATACAGAGTTAAGTCCCTCTCGCTCCAGGCTGTTAGTTTGTGTGTTTGTTTTAAAGTTCAGTTTTACTGGGATATTGCAATAATTCTTGTAAACATTTCGTGGACTGAGAGCGAAAACGTTTTATCTGCTGTCTATTGAGAGCGGAAATGTTCAATCTGCTGTCTATTGAGAGCGGAAACATTCTATCTGCTGTCTATTGAGAGCGAAAACGTTCATTCTGCTGTCTATTGAGAGCGGAAATGTTCAATCTGCTGTCTATTGAAAGCGGAAACGTTTTATCTGCTGTCTATTGAGAGCGAAAACGTTCATTCTGCTGTCTATTGAGAGCGGAAATGTTCAATCTGCTGTCTATTGAAAGCGGAAACGTTTTATCTGCTGTCTATTGAGAGCGGAAATGTTCTATCTGCTGTCTGTTGAATATCATTTAGAACTTTATCGCTTTTAACCTGCGATTCACACATTTACGCACATTCATGAAATTGTTTCTATGTTCATTTTGTACAGTCACTTTAACTGTACATTGTTTCAGTTTGTTATATGACGTTTAATTATATTGCACACATAAGGCCATCCTTAAAAAATGGGGGGGGGGGGGTTATGCAGTGCACTGACCAACTGACAAAAAGGCTCCATTTCAACAAAATTTGGGGTTTTATGTTTATTTATATTTTTGTTTTCCAACTTAAAGGGACTCAGTTAGGTTTTAGGGGTCAGATATCTGAAGAGTAATAGTTTCATGTAAAGTGAGAACAAAATGTTTCTTAAATAATAAAACATAATCACAATTTTATATAAGAGCATTTTCGGCCTGGATTTACAAAATTCTGTTTCATGCCAGTTGCTGTTTGGTGTTTGTTCATAAAAGAAGGTAAAAATATCTTGGTTTCAAATAAAGTTAAACAATATTTTGTATACAGACCTTGAGTGAGTCCCTTTAACCGACGCACTCAGAAAAAAAAACTGGGCCAGGACACTGTAAACTTACATTTTTCTCAAGGATGGCCTAATGGTATGATTTTACATTCTGAATGTTTATGGTGGATATTATTTTGTATTGTTCACTGAGAGGTATAAAAATGACAACTGCAGGCTAATAAATGCATGCCAAAACTGAATATGTGTTGCTTATTTTGCTCCAAGTAATATAGATTTACCCTTGTCTGTCCGTGCTAGGTCCATGATTCCGTCCATAAGTATAATGCAAACTTTTATCATGCAAAACTCCAATACTGTTTGACCTAGAGTCATGAAACCTTTGGGGAAAGTTGCTGAGATCATGAAGTTGTGCGCCTGGGGTTTCATTTGCAGCTGCACATAGTAAGAGGAGAGTAATGGCCCGTGTCTTTCCATCTCCTTTAAACAAAATTCAACTTGGTGGAATCTCAAGTGAGAACAGTCACGTTAGTTATCCCATGCTGAAACACGAAGGGGAATACGTTCGTGTCTGGTACTTTTCCTTTTCCGGAGCATTTCCCCATAACCATTCAAGATATTGACTTGGATCTTGGATGACTGTTAGCTGGTAATGAGGAAAAGTGCAAAAATAAGAACCATAACTATTCCTTCTCTTATTACCAAGTTGTTGCCCTATGTTTGATTTTATATGTAAAAATTGTCCAGAGCATAAGACTTTCAGGTATTGATATCAAACTTCACTTATAGCTTACAAGAAGGAGTAAAAAATAAATGCAGTGCATAGAACCATTACTGTCTTGGTTCATTTTTATACATCCATTCATAGAAAGGTTTCTATTATAGAAATTACCTAAAACAGGTCTTGTCGGATCAATTACTTTTATAGCTTTTGTCCAATCATCACTAAGGTTGGTCAGAATGTGTACTGGCAAAATATCTTGGACAAGTTTGTTAACCAGCCCTATCACTGGAGAGTTATTGCCCTTTAAAAATAGTAATTTTTGTCTTTTTTATGGGATTTTAAGCAAATCAAAGTCATAGAAATCAGAGAAGTGTAGAGCACTATGGGAAGGTATATGTCTCCCATAACGTTTAGCTCAATTGATATGGTCTCTCTAGAAGATAAATGCACACTTCAGGGATTTTAAGCAATGGGTTGTACGTTGGTTGTGGGGAGAGTACAAATATGTAAATAGTCGCATCATTTTTTAAATAGTTCTGAGGAGAGTGCAGCATTATTTCTTGAATGCAGTGTGAAAACTTATTTTGGTGCCATTTGAAGTGAGAAATGATTTATTTGGATTTTAAATATTGCCATAAGACACAGTGCTAAAGACAAGGTTTTCAACAAGGGAGGTAACTGACTGATGACAATTAAAAGTAGTTCCATACGGGTTCTCTTTTATCTTTGCCTGTTCCAGCAAATATTATGATCTACTTAAATGGGGTTGTAGAAAATGTGATCATGGTTAGAGGTATCCTGGTTCTTAAATGTGCACCAGTGTCACTGTCATACAAGGATGCCCATTTAAGGTCCCTTCTGGATGATGGTTAAGTAATATGAGTGGTGAGGTGGATGATCTGACCTGTGACCTTTGCATTAACAGTAAAGTATCTTATTACTAGACCACATTTCCACCACTGTGTGTCTTTGCTATAACTTTGACACCCTTCAGGTAAAAACTCACTGATTGTAGAGAAACATGGTAAGGTGTGTCTGGTATAACATTCATCATGTCAGCACAAATGACAAAGATTTTAGACGCCCCAAACTGACCTTGACACAAAAAATGAAAACAGGTTCTTAGCTCATTTTTATTGTTTTTCTCTTGTTTATAATAGACAATTATTCATGTTCAAATGTATATACACGTAAACAATAACAGTACAATGTATAGAAAGTATCGAGACACAATTTGACAGTCACTCATATTCATACCGCATAATAATTTTGTCCTACCCACCAGTACTGCACTCAACATACAATTCTTAGTTACACATACTAATACCATACATAATATGCAATTATAGCCATTTTGCATTTTTAACAAAAATCATTTTTATTGGCTCCAGAAACATGGCTCAAAACTGAAATCTACATGTATCTTTTACATACAAAGATTTGTTATATCTTTTTCTTGCGTATTAGGAAATTACAAAGAGGTTTTTCCCTGATTTAGCTGTTCAATGTTGGTTGCTTTTACCATATTGAAAGAGATGTTATTGTTTCTTTCATTCATTTATTCTCAAACCAGAATGGTAGCCAGGGCTCTTACCGAGCAATAAGTAGCATGTGGTTAAATTACAATGAAATCTCGATATATGCATGATACATATTGAATGCTGACCTTGACAATACAGAACAGTTACTACATCCACTGCCTTAGAGCAATTATATAATTTCAATATCTGAGTAGTGGATGCTATAACTATCACATATTTTCTACCCTAGCATATTTTATATGGTAAACATTGGTACTTGGAAATAAATCAATCTGACAGCAGGCGTAAGGTCCATTAAATGTACAAAACATCCTCATTTGTTTAACAATACACCTGGATTTCTGAAACAATTTTCTAATCGACACACATGATTTACAGAGAAGCATTTAACAAAATGACAATGTGTCCTATTACACGATATTGAAAACCTCAAAATCTTTTGCATGCATAAGCTATGTGTATGTGTATGCCATAAATGTATATTGGACATCAATTCATTTTAGAAAAAAATACACACCAGATTATTAAAAGGCAATTACTTAATAAGCACTGATTTTCTATCTAACAATAAATCAGAAAATAAACAGATACCCAAAATACATTTAATTTAGTTTGAAGAATCTACTCAGTATTCCAAAATTTATTCATCATAAACAAAGGTGTGATACCGATGCAGATGCCAACACAGAATGTACTCTTTATTAATCTGCCATGCTTTGCAGGTGAAAATAAAATACTCTAGATTATGAAAAGGCAACAAGCCCTGATTTTCTATCAATTAAGATAACAAGACGGCCTTAAATACCGTGTTTGTATCTTTGTTGGTACACACCTAAATGGCGCAATCAATGAAGGTTGGAATGATTTACGCCACAAATGATGAACATGTTACACTGTAGAGCTTTAAAGCAACAAACATATGTACATTTTGTTTATTTAAATCTTCTATGTACATGTGATTAAGAACCATTGACCATCCTTCGGTGATAACCAGTAATATCATCGACGAAGCTCTGAGAAGGGATTGTACCTGGGACCCTCTAATCCACACAGACACTGTCATAATGAAATAATTACTTGCAAAAATGAAAGTTTGACTAGGTATACACATCACCAATCCAAAGATTTGTTTGAATAAACAGATGTAAATTTTAAACATGAAGAACTGTTTTTCAATGGCATTTTTACCCAAACACTCAGTGACACCAAACAAGCCTCTTTTTCCATAATAAAGCTATCCGTAAAATAAAGCTCTCTGTAAGAGTTTTATCGCATTCAATATTTGAATGCTCATTCACCAGAAATATTACAGGACAAAACAAGATTCATGTAAACAAAAATACCACATCTCAATGTAGCAAAGAATTGTTTATCTTAATATAACCACATATACCTTATACAAAATTATTTAACTATAATTTATTACATCACTAAAGAAAATTGAGGATTTTATTAAATAATTTCCTTTTAAAAAACAAGGCATAACAACCAAATTTCAGAGTTCACTAGAATACACAATATATATATTATTGTCTGCCACACAAGGATGACATGACTTTTCCTTTCTATACATGTCATAGGAATACAAATTGTCTCTAGTCTATGGCAAAACGGAATGTCTAGTGTGATTAATTGATCCTCTATGACTTTGCTGCTATAGCGCCCGGTGTGTCATCTTGCGAAGCCTGGGAAATCTGCTTACCCAAGTACTCCCTAGGAAAAAATAATAAAGAGAAATATAAGTACATTCATCAATGCAAAATCTCTAGGAAATATTTCAAATTAAGAACCATGAGTTTTTGTACTGCTATTAGGGCCTCATATCTGACACATAAAGAAGAACTGAGTTTTTTGGCACTATCAGGGCCTCCTCATATATGACACACCAGTTATGAACCATAAGTTTTTTTACTGCTATCAGGGCCTCATATGTTACTCACCAGTTATGAACCATGAGTTTTTGTAACACTATCAGGGCCTCATATGTTACTCACCAGTTATGAACCATGAGTTTTTTGTACTGCTATCAGGGCCTCATTTGTTACTCACCAGTTGTGAACCATGAGTTTTTGTACAGCTATCAGGGCCTCATATGTTACTCACCAGTTATGAACCATGAGTTTTTGTACAGCTATCAGGGCCTCATATATTACTCACCAGTCATGGACCATGAGTTTTTGTAACACTATCAGGGCCTCATATGTTACTCACCAGTTATGAACCATGAGTTTTTGTAACACTATCAGGGCCTCATATGTTACTCACCAGTTATGAACCATGAGTTTTAGTACTGCTATCAGGGCCTCTTGTTACTCACCAGTCATGAACCATGAGTTTTTGTAACACTATCAGGGCCTCATATGTTACTCACCAGTTATGAACCATGAGTTTTTGTAACACTATCAGGGCCTCATATGTTACTCACCAGTTATGAACCATGAGTTTTTGTACTGCTATCAGGGCCTCATATGTTACTCACCAGTTATGAACCATGAGTTTTTGTAACACTATCAGGGCCTCATATGTTACTCACCAGTTATGAACCATAAGTTTTTTGTACTGCTATCAGGGCCTCATATGTTACTCACCAGTTATGAACCATGAGATTTTGTAACACTATCAGGGCCTCATATGTTACTCACCAGTTATGAACCATGAGTATTTATACAGCTATCAGGGCCTCATATGTTACTCACCAGTTATGAACCATGAGTTTTTGTACAGCTATCAGGGCCTCATATGTTACTCACCAGTTATGAACCATGAGTTTTTGTAACACTATCAGGGCCTCATATGTTACTCACCAGTTATGAACCATGAGTTTTTGTACAGCTATCAGGGCCTCATATGTTACTCACCAGTTATGAACCATGAGTATTTGTACAGCTATCAGGGCCTCATATGTTACTCACCAGTTATGAACCATGATTATTTGTACAGCTATCAGGGCCTCATATGTTACTCACCAGTTATGAACCATGAGTTTTTGTACAGCTATCAGGGCCTCATATGTTACTCACCAGTTATGAACCATGAGATTTTGTAACACTATCAGGGCCTCATATGTTACTCACCAGTTATGAACCATGAGTTTTTGTACAGCTATCAGGGCCTCATATGTTACTCACCAGTTATGGACCATGAGTTTTTGTAACACTATCAGGGCCTGATATGTTACTCACCAGTTATGAACCATGAGTTTTTGTACAGCTATCAGGGCCTCATATGTTACTCACCAGTTATGAACCATGAGTTTTTGTAACACTATCAGGGCCTCATATGTTACTCACCAGTTATGAACCATGAGATTTTGTAACACTACCAGGGCCTCATATGTTACTCACCAGTTATGAACCATGAGTTTTTGTACAGCTATCAGGGCCTCATATGTTACTCACCAGTTATGAACCATGAGTTTTTGTACAGCTATCAGGGCCTCATATGTTACTCACCAGTTATGAACCATGAGTTTTTGTAACACTATCAGGGCCTCATATGTTACTCACCAGTAATGAACCATGAGTTTTTGTACAGCTATCAGGGCCTCATATGTTACTCACCAGTTATGAACCATGAGTTTTTGTAACACTATCAGGGCCTCATATGTTACTCACCAGTAATGAACCATGAGTATTTGTACAGCTATCAGGGCCTCATATGTTACTCACCAGTTATGAACCATGAGTTTTTGTACAGCTATCAGGGCCTCATATATTACTCACCAGTTATGAACCATGAGATTTTGTAACACTATCAGGGCCTCATATGTTACTCACCAGTTATGAACCATGAGTTTTTGTACAGCTATCAGGGCCTCATATGTTACTCACCAGTTATGAACCATGAGTTTTTGTAACACTATCAGGGCCTCATATGTTACTCACCAGTAATGAACCATGAGTTTGTGTACTGCTATCAGAGCCTCATATGTTACTCACCAGTTATGAACCATGAGTTTTTGTACTGCTATCAGGGCCTCATATCGAACATTTGGATCCTCATGTGTTAGATACTGCATTACCAAATGTTTTGCACCAAGCTGCTCTATTACACTGAAATAAAGAAACAAAATGTCTCATTAATCAAGCTTCCTATAAGTGTAAGAGCTAGAAAATTATATCAATATTGAAGTTAATTATTACATTTGCACAAGACTCATTGAGAAAATGAAGTTGCTTTGATAGGTTCGAAATCTTCAAATTTAATAATTTTTTTAAATATGAGCTAAATGCAAACAAAACCTACCCTGGAAACAGCAATGATGATAAAGTGATATTTACTATTCCCTACAGTTATTACGTATGGAGTCTGGAAATAAAGTGCTAATATAATTACTTTTTTCCTCGTGGATAGTAGCGTACATATTCTCCGATGTCATGAGCAGCGACGGACAGGATCAACGGGTCACGACTTCCTTCTAACAATCGCACAAGAATCCTAAAACAACATATTTTGTCTGTTGAAAAACATAACTTTTGGCAAATGTCAAAGGCTAACCGATACTCATTTCTGAGTTATGATTTGGGTTAACAATTATACAAGAAACAAGAGCTGTCGTAAGACAGCGCGCTCGACTTCACCGCTTTGACTTAGAAGTGAATACAATAACAATGTAATATTACCAAGTTTGGTCTATTTATGTCAAACCTAAATAAAATTATTCAATACATAAGGTGACTTTGATGCTGAACTCCCACCAACCGAAAAATGACGCAAGTCATTCAAATAACTTGATTTCCCATTATGAAAATGTGGTAAAGAATATACAAATATGCCTCTCAAAAGAAAATAAAATAAAATTAAAAAAAAAAAAAATAATAATAAAAAAAAAATCAATGGCCATATAGTATAGCCCTCCTTGTTTTCCCTTGGTAAAAACTGGTTCAGATTCAATGTCAAAATGTGCCTGTCAAAAGAAATAAAAAAAGATAAAAAAATACATATATATATTCAAGGGACATAATTTGTATTTAGGGTTAAAATGGAGTTATGTTTCTTGTTGTAAGATAAATAATTTTGAATTTTATTAAGTGCATTGAATGAAAGGTATAGAAGTTTTTTTATTAAAATCCCAACTTGCCCTTAACTTTTACTTGCCTAAAACTTTAACCTAAGTCAATCAGGGGCCATAACTTGTATTAAGGATATGGAGTTATGTAACCTCATTGGGTGATGGTCCTGAACAATTGTGTGAAATATTAAGTCAATTGAATGAAGGGTATAGAAGTAATTAATAAATATCCCAACCTGCCCTATAACTTTAACCTAAGTTCTATAGTCAATCAGGGGCCATAATTTGTATAAAGGATAATATGGAGTTATCTAACCTCATTATGTGATGGCTCTGAACAACTGTGTGAAGTATTAAGTCAATTGGATGAATGGTATTGGAGTTTTAAGTGAAAATCCCAACTTGCCCTAAAACTTTAACCTGCCCTAAAACTTTAACCCAAGTCAATCAGGGGCCATAATCTGTGTAAAGAATATTATGGAGTTATCTTACCTCATCATGTCATGGCCCTGAACAACTGTGTGAAGTATTAACTCAATTGAATGAAAGGTATTGGACTTATAAGTGAAAATCCCAACTTGCCCTAAAACTTTAACCGGACGCCGACACCGACCCCGACGCCGACGCTGGGGCGAGTAGTATAGCCCACCTATTCTTCGAATAGTCGTGCTAAAAACGCTGACACTTAGCCTTTTAAATAAAAAATACTTAAAATTCTGAAAACATGCCTTTAGCTTAAGTTAATAAAAAAACACTTGGGAAGTTCATAGCTTTTCTTATTCAGTCATATGGCATATTCTTTGAAATTCTATTCAAGTTAAAAACATTATTCCATCTTTTTATTCCCTAGAATTAATGAAATACTTATGTTAAGTGATATTCAAAATATGCCATCAGTCTCCGTTGTTCATAAGTAAACTGCAACATACTTGAGAAGTTCGGGTTTTTTTTTGTATAAAGTTGTATGGCGTTATCCTACCAGAATAAGTCACTATTGTGAACCAGGCTCCACTAAAACTAAACTACACATATATATTACTATTAAGCCTCACTTGAAAAGTTCATAATTTTTCTTAATAACTTGTATGGCGTTATCCCACCAGAATAAGTCACTCTTGTGAACCGAGCCTACTAAAAACTAAACTACACATATACAATACTATACGTATAAAGCCATACTTGAGAAGTTCGTAGTTTTTCTCGTTGAGTCTTATGGCATTTTCCCGCCAGAATCTGTCACTCTTATGAACAGGGCTCCACTCAAGACGACCTGATTTGATCTCAGTCACATACTCATCAAACGAACTGAAAATTGACAATAATGTCGTTGTGTTATGAAGTCATATTATATATTATAGTGGAAACATTACCTAATTATGCTTGTACGTTATGTAGTATGAAATGTTAAACCTGCATCTTGCAAGTTTTAGTTATTGAAGGACCTTACATGGAGAGAAAGTAAAATGTTAAACAATCTTACAATAAATCTTGCAGGCTTCTTGTGGTACCAACTGTTTTAGCACTTTAAATCAGACCATGGACAATATAAGGACCTATCAGTCCTGTACAAAACCCACCTCAAATCCTGCACCGATTCTTGCAATTTTTCCTGCAGAAATGCAAGGTCTTCAACGATATCTGGGTCGTCATATTTTCGGGAGTCCAATAGTTCCAACTGTTTAAGCACCTTACATTGTACCATAGAGAGAGCGTTCTCCTGGATTATCTCCCTTTCCTCAGGCTTTTCTGTCAGATTCTGTGAACAAACAATATTGCATCAGGAGGCAATTCCATAAAAAAGTTTTCGCTTTGGTAAAGGTAATCAAAGCTGTTTATTGATTGGTCAATATTTATCCAGTAATAATTACTAACCAATCAAACTGAACCCTTCAATGAACCCTTTTAGAATCATACCAAAATAATACGGAATGAAGGTAAGGTAAATAAAATTTTAAGAAGTACTTTTAATTATCAATCATGTGTTTCAAATTAGGAACAATTCTAATCCTGCCATCATTAAAATGACCCTTAGTTTAATATAGTTTAAACTTTTTCATTTGGAGAAACACGACATTCTACATTATATTAATCACTCTCATTTGCACAATCTTACACAAGAGTGAGGTCTTGCGTTGTGGGGGGGGAAACCGGAGCACGGAGGAAACCAATTAGTCAGGGTTGGTGACTTCAAACCAAACTAAAGCCATGGCCGAAAATCGAACCCTGGACTTAATGATGAAAAGTGAGTGTGTTAAACACTGGACTGACCAGAAAGAGCAAGCAATACATACCCTGAATGTAGCAAGAATAATCCGTGAGACTTTCTCCTTGACCGTGTCACTAAGAATGTCAGCCAGGATGGGAATAATGCTGTGCTGTCTGAAAATACATCAAGTACGGCAAACATTACTTACATGAGGTGCTCCAAGGGTGGGATTTAGACAACAACATTTGCTTTTCGTATAACACATGGATACTACTATCATAAAGAGAGAACTCACTTATTCATCCTCTCCAGAAGTACGGGGTTGAAGGTGAGACACCAGAGACAGAAGATGAGCTGATACTGGATCTGGAAACCCATCTTGCTGGAATCCAACACTGACACGATACTGCAAACAGGAATAACCAAGTGTCACCCTGTTATATTATTTGGTGGTGGTGGTGGTGGTGGTGTTGGTAGTGGTGGTGGTGGTGGTGGTGATGATGATGGTGGTGGTGGTGGAGGTGATGATGATGGTGGTAGTGGTGGTGGTGATGATGATAGTGGTGGTGGTGGTGGAGGTGATGATGCTGATGCTGATAGTGAATGATGATGATGACAAGGATGATGAGGACAATGATAATAAAATGAATCATAAGAATCATGATGAAGAAGTTGACCAAGCAAATGTAAAGGACTAAAACAATACTAGAATAAAATATTCCAATATTTGGCGTTATTTAAGAAGATCTTACGTGGCTACCCCTTCCACCTGCACAAACATGAATCTGTATTGATCTACACGCAGCATCATCTGCAGGCACCTGGCAGCTGTCTGCAGGTACTCATTGCCCTGGAAACACAGGAGTGCTACTATAGCAACATGACATAGAGATGCTCTCTATCATATCTGTAAAATATCTGAATATTAACATTTCCCTTGCCATTTCTATAGACAAACCTGCATCATATATGCATGAACCCCCTGCCCTTATGATTTCATTACTGCACTCTGATTGGATAGGCTTGACAATATTTTACCAATGGTAAACAATGTTTCAGATATCAAAATTCCTGATGTTAAATGCTCCTTAATTTTACCTGAAATACTTAATATTTTAAAATGAAAACAATTTTAACACAAAGAGCAAAATTCATTTCTTGGGCATTCCTTCAGTCTTGAATGTGGTCTAGTCAATCTGGCATTTCATCCAAGAAAAGATAAAGAAATCAAATTTCACAGGAAATAAGTTTATCATTTAATTCATTTGCAATTAGAAACATGGCAAAATAATGGCTGTAGTATTGGCAAAACAGCATCCTATACCCCTGTAGAATTAAGGATCATTTTTCAATGCACCAACTCCCCATTTCTCCCTATTTAAGCCAGTTGAAGTAGAGCTTCAGGTCATTGCTCAATCCCACACACCCACCCTCCCTAAAACCAACACCTACTGGCAGTATCAGCTGGTCCTTGAGCCAGTTGAGGTAGAACTTCAGGTCATTACTTTCCATCCACTCTTTTCCCCAGCACGCAATCTTTGCCACAATACGGCTTGTCTGGAATCATAGAACATATCAAGAACTGAACATCAATCATTGACTTATTGATCAACGTCCATTACCCATTAATAAGTTTAGTGACCATAATTATGCCATATATAAAATTTCCTTGATTATTTTGTTAATGTTGAATGAAGACACATTAAATCAATATTTAAAGTGTCATATTTTGTCAACACTAAATATAACAATTTGATACACATTAAATAACACAAATATTTTGTTAAAATTGAATTAGTTTCTGACGGTATGATTGAAGGCATACCTGGTTAACGATGAACCGATCATTCCTGTCCAGCAGGTGAAGGAAGGGTGTCCATACAGACTCCTTGTTTTTACGGGAAAACTGCTTCAGAATCTCGACTCGGCTTTTGTCCTCCTGAAAATCATGTAAGAACTGAATTTTAGGAAGGAGATATAAGTCATTGTTATACACAACCAGGTTGATATACATGTTTTCCAACACATCTTTGACATATGCATACCATAAGACTTCTTCAATATTACAAGAATAGTCATATGTACTTAACATTGTTAATCTTTTCTTTTTTCAGAAAGTGTCATCGTTATATATGGATTTATGTAATGTTTGTATTGAAGCAATAAAGGATATTTAATGAACTCACAATTTCCCCTAAGTACATGTATATATGAATTGGCGTGAAATGGACAAAAGCTACTAACTGAGACAGGCAGTACCTGTAGGACACCATCCAGCATTGTATAAATATACCGCACGGTCTCGCCCTTTGCAATGCATTTGTAACGTTGATTACCAGTACTGTCACCCTCAAGAAAGGTTTATACAATGTTTTGAAACTAATCTTTGACATTTGCATGAAGAAACTGTGCCTGGCAACATCCAACATTGAGGGAAGGCAATGTAAGGTCTGGGCCATATTCAATAACCACTTGGTCTGCCCTACCCTGGACCAGTTCAAGCAGGCTGTCCGCCATAGGCAGCTATCAAACTTCTTTTTACCTTTTAACCTAATCTGTACCTCCTATTTTTAACTTTGCTTTTCTAAGCTTTGTTTCTTTCACAACCTTTACGTAAATTCTTGCAGCTTGGCGTGCAAATGTCTAGGTCTCCAGTCAGGGTTTGACATTAATGGAAGATAGATAGACATTACCTGCAGCACGTCGTCCAGCATGGTGAGAATGTACTGTAAGGTCTGGTCCTTGGCAATGTGACTCATTAAGTTGAAAAATGTCTTTGCAAACTGGAAACAAGAAAACAGTCACACATATACAAATGATATAATGTAATGTTGTTCTCAATTGGCATCAGTTTGAATAAAAGGAGCAAAAAAGGATACCTGTAGCTATGCTTGGTTATTGCTGTCAACAATTATAATTTTAGGCTGAATTTCTGCATATTTTCGATTAAGATTTTCATATTATTTCCCATTAACATAATTAACATAGTTCCTTTGAAAACTGACAAGCATTAACATGTAATGTAAGCGAGTAACTAAAACAGCTTGAAGATTTCATGTTCACCTTGCCTTTCAAGAAGGACACCATCAATTTCCTCCACGAAATGGACCTGAGAGTTATTCAAATCAGCCTAAAGCTAAATCAATCTCAAATAAATTAGTATTAACTAGACTATTACAAGTAACACCATAATCTCAAGGCGATCTACTCAAGGTGAGGCCTACCTGCATTTTGCCTGGCATTTCCTGCAGCATCTGATGTCGCTGTTCCGTGTTGGCATTGTCAAATTTGGAGATAAAGCCGAAATCTTCGTTCGAGATCATTTGACCCCTGAAAAAAAATATCAGATGAAAAATGTTAATAACAAATACAATAATTTACTTTCATGTTAATCCCTTCACTTTTCACATTCAACTTCAATCTCTTGAATGCCAACGCTGGCTCCAATTTTTAAGTTGATCAAGGGAATAATTCATAAAGTAATTTCGCATTATGGGGCTTGATTCACATGTATATTTTCATAGTTAACTAGTGCGAAAGTAAAAATCTTAATTAATATCTTCATAATACATGTACATTTTTATCTGAAATAATTAAGGATTTACTAACATTTTAGAACCCATCAACTTACAACAATGACATAGACACAAACTGACCAAGGTAACGATAATACATATTGGGCCGGTCATTCAGAACTGTGTTAAAGTTAACCATTAGGCTGCTGATGGCGATTTTAAAGGTTTTGCAAACAGCTTGGAACCAGACCAGACGCCGAATAACTCGGCGCCTGGTCAGGTTCCAAGCTGTTTGCCACTCAGTCAATATATGCCCAAAGTTTTAAGTAAATTGAAAGAAATTTAGAATAAACCAGACGACATTTTTGAGCAGATGACAATTTACCCAGCATGCAAAGGGTTAATAGTGTAATTAACAACATCATTGTTAACTTTTGAAATATTTTATGATGCGCATATATATTTAAATAAAACAAGTGCAGCTAAAAAGGTTGTCTCAAAGTTATTATGAATACTGCAGATCATAAGCACGTCCATGAAACTTTAAGAACAATATATTTGAAAGTTAACACTGATGACTCTAACAATGTAGTTAAGGCCTAAAAAAAAATACATTTTTACCCGACCCTACCTACGAAATAGGCGCCGACCCTAACGTTTTTATAGTCAGTTTGAAAAAAAAAATGAAAAACTAAAAAAAATAAAAGAAAATATTTTTTTTTTCTTTTTTTTTTTTGCTTTTCAATATGTAGTTTAAAACCTTAATTGCTTATATAGAAGATAACTTTAACACCATTCTACAATGATGAAAATGACATTCTTATATAAAGCCTAATAAAAAAAATAAAAATAAAAAGCCTACCTACCCTACCTATTTTTGAAAAGGATGTAACCCTAACCAAACAATTTTTTTTTTAGGCCTAACTTTAACAAAGCTCTGCACTATCGGAAAGACTTTTGTCTTTGAAAAATAGATGCGGTAAAAAACACCTCAAAATTGTTCTTAAGAAATAGAAAAGTATGTTCAGATTTTACACTGGGTAAGACCTTAAACTTACTGAAGGTATGACTGCCAGTTGACGCGGTTGTTGCGGACATCATTGGCTCGCTGTTGAAGCAACGACGTTGCAACCTGCGCTCCTGAAACACACACAAACATAATAAATTTATTAAATTCATGGACTACCATAAAATTAGATACATCTAACTTGATTGTTGTTTTTCTCAGCTTGGAGATGTCCACTTTCTGGCTAAGAACAAGTGTGACTTCACAAGTCGGATCTTTGCTTCAGAAACAACGTCAACAATGTAAAATTTGAATATTGGGCAAACCTGTCAAACAGTGTTATCAGTGCAAAATTCATGTCATTGTTGACAATATTGCATTAAAGGCCGGGGTGCCTGACCCCAAATATCCTACCGGACAGCAATTAAGCCTATTTGGCAGAGGAGGTGTGGTTAATCGGGCTTGTGAGGTCTGCTCTGGTCAGCAATTTTGATTGTAAACATTCACATGGCTTGTGGTGTTATATCATTCAGGACAGAGTGGTACATAAGAATTCGTCCATTGGTTTCTCATTTGAAATTAGATAAATAAAGTTTCGTATACCATGACCAATTCTTCTACGAATTGTGTTATAATAAGCCATTTGATAGTATATATCAACCCAGATAATGGATGTTTCCTACCATATGGCACTTACAACCTCATACTACGATAGTTAACCTGTAGAAAACAGGAATTGGTAGTGAAATTCAGTTGGCTTCAGAGGTTCATGAACTTTCAAGATCTGTCAATCAAGATTGCTGGGAATTTGAATTTGTTTGACAGTTATAAAAAAAAATATTTGAAAGTAGTATTTATATCTGTTTGTGGGACTTGAAATTCACACAATATGTTTTTGATACATTTAATGAACCATCTTGCAAATTTTAGAGTTTTTGTTCGTTAATTATCTGTATATTTGAAAAAATCTTCTGGCAGTCTGTACTAGCAGACAGCTCTGTGAGGTCAAGTGAAGTGGCCATTTTTCTGACTGTCTGCCTTTTATACTATTACCCCGGCCTTCAAGACTGCTTTTCTCTAATACTTGTCACATGTATTATAGTGATGTCTGTGGCCCATGATTGAAAAACAAAATATTGAATGTTCAATGCAACACTAAAAGCCCATCTTCCCTATCCATCCAGTGCTCTGACCTGAGAGAAGTGACCTCTCAACCTCCAGTGAGTCTGGCCTTGACTGACCACCAGCAACTCTCGTTGAATTGACCACACTTGTTGGCAACGATAATCTTCTATCCCGTGGGTCAAATGTGTGTACCCCAGTTTCCCGTGGGGTCACTATTCTTTCTCCTGCTACGGTGTAAGTTGATGAACGTCGAAACATGTCAATCTGCACGGAAAGTTCTTCAAAAATGTAGTTGGCACTTTTTTGTCGTTCCATTAAATATCAACCACCGTTCCCTTCTTTTAGTATTAACCAATCAGATCAATTGATTCTCTATGATATTTTTAGCAGCCAAGAAAGTTCCACTTTAGTTCATACAGATTTATTTCAACTCAGTAGTGAAGACTGATGGCTCTATAAATGGAGTTACTCAATGAGTCGATTTTCAATCCCTATATCCTTCATGTGATTCTCTCATTCAGCAGAGTTTCAATGACAATAAAGAATAATTCTATACAGCTAGCCTAGTCCTTGTCCACTCTACTTTTTTCACACCAACTAATACATTCCAAACTCAGAATCCCATATCAATAATGAAAATTATAATGTTAAACATTTTCAACACTGATTCTCATGAATGTCATTTTGTACATTACCAATATTCACCCTGGGGGGGAGTGATATACATTTAAGGTGATCGTTAATTTAGAAATTAAAATTAAACTCACATGTCAAGTCTTACAGATATCTTTCAAGTAAGTAAAACATCACTTCCATGTTATGATTACTATCACATGTGTTGGATAATACCCATAAAATTGTGTATCACATTTTTTTCATTGATATTGTTATTGTTTTGGCTTGTAATATATATTTACAGTGTTTTAAATAGCTACAATTCCAGCCAATGAATCAGCCTTTAATTAGTACCACACCTAACCATTAACATTTGTAGTTTTACAACTTAACAGACATAAAGGTCATAATTTATTTTTCACTTGTTACATTCAGACATTTCAAACATATTTAGTAAAATCTTAATGCCTAAGAAGGGCTCACTCATCATCAAATGAAATATGGAAGTGTGCTGCACCTTGTCATGAGGAGACCAGCATGGGCATCATTTTGCCTTCATAGAATTAAATACTTAACTGTCAAACATTTATTTTGTTTTGATTAAAACTTACTATATGGTTATATATAAATACACACCTTATAAGATTGGCAATTGAAACCTAATACTAGATCAATTAAACACATTTCCTAACATTTTTTGTCAAATTAATAATGTTCAAATGCTACACAGCCCAAGACACTTTGTCCCTTTTCTGCAGTACCTTGTCTTTTTTAAAAACTGGCTACAACCCTAAATAAAAAACAAACTTAGAACAAGTTCCGATTATGGTCTCACTAAAACCCATCCAGGCCCATGGCAGGCTGACTGACACTGGATAGAAACTGTTTGGGTAATGCACCAGTCAATTGTAACCACGCCCCCCCCCCCCCCCCCAGGTCCGGGAGTATACCTGGGAAATGGGCTGTGTTTTTACTTTCCAGGTGGCCCCGCAGTGCCGGGTGACTGTGGTGGTTTTGTCTTCACGCCAAATTTAGCGGGAAATTGGCCTTATTTAGGGTCCCTTTGGTGCGGGGGCATTTGGCGGGGGTTTTGTCAGCAGATTTTCCCCGCAGGACGGAGACTTTGCCCGGGCTTGGGTGGACCGAAAATCAAAGTCCCCGCTATTCCCCGGACCTGGGGGGGCCGTGGTTACAAATGACTGGTGCATAACTGTTAAGCAAAATTCAGACCAGATTGTTTACTTGATACTTTTTTAAAAGACATAAAACTCCTACTCAGGATTATCTGAAGGCTTGTCAGGACTGACTAATGGGTTGGGTTTGGGCGAGGTGTCCCCTAATTAAGTCAAGATTTTTTAATAATTGGGTGAGGATCATGTGACTGCAATAGGGTTCTTACATGGCTTACCAAGCGTCAAAACAGACCAAACAAGAAAATGACATTAATTTCTAAATAACCTTTTTGACAGAAAAGATATGAACATATTTCTTAGTCCATAAATGACTATGCTATTTTCTGCTTCTTCACATGTGAAATATTTTAGATTTGCTTGTATTTTAAAGATGCAATCCTTAGCCAAAATTTCAACTTGACGGAATTTTATAGAACAATGCAACACTGTGTGCAGCATGAAATTTTTCGCGTTACATTACAAATGGAGTATCCCATCAATAAACACATCAAATATTAATCTAAAATTGAAAGCCGACAGTGTTATTGATTAGAAAGATGAAGGTCCAGGGCTCTCACTAGGCTGAAAATTTGGGAGAAGTGACTTCTCCCTTCAGTCAATTTAGGGAGAAGTGGGGAGACTTTAGGGAGAAGTGATACTTTTCGTAACACCTGATACAAAAACTATGCCATACCACACACCTCAGTTTATATTCACATTAAAATTGATTGCTGTAACTATATAAAATGTTCATATAATAATGTATCTCCAAATAGCATCTAAAATGAAAAAAAGGACAGCTAAGGATTTGAAATAATCAAAATGACCTTATAATTGAACTGTCAATATAGTAGGGGGACGAATCTTGTTTTGGTACGTTTCGGGATAGGGTACAAATGTCACATTCAGCTATGCTGTTATTTACTTGTCTCTGGCTAAATAATGTTAAATATGCTGACATTTAAGAACCAAATGACATTTAAATCAGTATCCTTGATGAAAAATTTACTAATTAATACATAATGGGAGGTTGAAAAATTAACTGGAAAGTTGTTCTGACAAAATGGCGATCTTTTTTGACATCGTAATTGTGACAAGAGAAAATTACTGTAATCTCTACATATAAAAGCAAAAAAATAATATTTTTTGTGTTTACATATCAATTTTTTATCATGAACATTTCACTAAAATCAATAAAATATTTGGTGATATGTCATGTTATTGATTTTCTTAGCGCCTACTTGCCGATGGCCCGAGATGGCTATGACTGTCTGCTTCAAAAGCAACAATGTTTAAATGTCTTGCATTGTTTGTTCAATACAGTGTTAATTACTTTTTAACTTCATTCATGCGTGACAAGATTTTTCATACTTATGTTGCATTTCTATCACATTTTAACGAACTTATATCATTTGATCAGGGTCTTCTTAATGTACATTCTGATTGGTTAACTTTCAATAGCTCGGCCTACTGGCGATGTTTTGGTTATTGGATGACATGGCCCAATTATCGGATAAGGAGATTACCAAATTGTATGAATGGCTTATTGCGATGTTTTGACTAATGGGACAGTGGCCAAATACTCGCTGATTGACAGATTTACAATGTGCTAAAATTTTCGGCGAAGTCAATGTCGCTTTGATGATACAAATGGGCGAAGTCTGGGAATTTTAGGCGACCACTTCGCCCAAGTCGCACCCTCGCGAGAGCCCTGAGGTCCACTGTATTTCACACCTTACGCCAATTTAGCAAGCGATGATACACCGACATGCCTTCTTGCTATCAGTCAAATATTGCGAAAGCTGTGTATTATCAATATTGATTACTGCTTTGATAAGGCTTCTTGCTGCGGAGATTAAGACAGGTTGGTGCAATAAACACATGTCAGTAACAGACTTCCTGAAAGTCGTCGGTCCGACAGACATGACCGGCAAATTTTGATCCGGTCCGACGATTTCTGAACAAAAATCGGTCCGACTGTCCGGCCTTTTTATTCCCGGTGACCGGGTTTTAGCATAAAATTCCAGTAACCGAGTTTAAGCATGAGGGCCTTAGAAAAACGTTACACAAGTTTTCATTGGTCGCTTTCGGCACAGTGCCCGTAGAAGAACCAATCGGTGCGCATGTTACATATTGACAGTCATTTGCGCATCAAACATGGCTTCTCTAACATTTTACGAATGCTAGTTAAATAAAGAGAAAATTTTCAATCGATGAATGCTCTGAAAGGAAAATGAATATGAAACGAAATGTCATGAAAGAATTATTTTGTGAAATGGCAAAGAAATAGGAAATGACTCGTTATTGACAAAGAAAAGCAAGTAATAACCTGCGATGATGATGGTGAAACTCAAACCTCCAGAAACAAAAAGTTATGGACACTTTGCTGGTAGGCAATTATTACTTTTATCTTAAAAAATAGCTCTACCTTTATAAATTTAAAAAATAATTTATTCTGTACAAAAAAAACTAAATCCATAATAAGGTATAAAAGTGTAATCTAAATTCACCACTGTAATATAATATTTGGCATGTTGTGAAAGGCATTTTATTTGTGAAAAAAACCACATTATTTTATTGATAAAAGTTTATTTGTACATCCACTGTCCATGATATATTTTGTACTTTTAGGCAGAGTCTAGATGTGCCTGCATATAATCGAACAGACTACACCAGAACCATTGGCATAACAGGAGGTGTCACCCTGTCCAACACTGAAAAAGTCCTTACATCAGGCTCTTGAAATGGAGATTTAACACTCTGTGACAAACAGGATTTAAACCCTGATTATGATGAGGAGTGTTTTGAATATCAATATGAACTTTTGAATTTTGACAGAGTGATGATTTTCATAAGAGACATACTATAAAGCCTTTATAAAGAAATAAGCTGCTATTGATGAATAAAGCAATGCTATTACTTCGTTTCTTGTTCCTTTTGTTTCGGTCTGACAGATTTCCTTTCGGTCTGACAGATTTTTATGTCTTGTCAGACCGAATGTCTGCCACTTTTTTTCAACTTTCGGGAAGTCTGCAGTAATTAGCCTCGACGCGGGAAGGCATGTCGTGCCCGAAATGCCATAAAATTCTTGTATTAGCATTTAAGGCCTATCCTTGTCTGCCTTTCACTTCTGACATCAGGAAGAAAAGTGCGCCTTACATGGGCACGAATCCACAAACATAGCATTAGCACAGCGCTAGTATTGATAGAGCTTACTGGGCAACTGCTTCTTACACACACTCAATCTACATCATTCCTACAGTCTGCAATTTAAATTGTCTAAAACAAGAGAGTTCTGAAAATCTAAGCATTAAGCATTTAGAAAGAAACTTACCCTTTTCAATATCATCAATATTGAATTTTACATCTATGTTGCCCTGTGCTGCCATAATTAGTATTTTTTTATCTTTTACATTAGAAATCGCATGAAAATGACCGGAAGTTTACAAGCTGTCATATGATTGGAATAAATCCGAAACTTTCGAATGTCAAATCCGGCTTCGTAATTCCCGTTTGCTTCCGTAGAAAATCGCGCCAAACTCCACACAGCGGTTACTTCCCTTCAAAGAACCGTATTCTTCCCTGGTTCATTCAGGTTGAGCGAAAGAGATTGTAATCGCGCGCTTCACAACTGCTATTAATCACTTTTCACTATTTTTTTTTGGATTACAATTACACAATTGTTCATAAATGATCATGTTAATGCACGACCTGTAATGAATTAATTTGATAAAACTAAATAAACACACAAGCGCTTGACTTTGCCCCCCTTCCAAATTTTAATTATAAAAAAACCATATGAATACATGTTACTCATTTTATATGCTCTATTTTTCCTTAATGTATCTGTAATATTAGTCTATAAATATTATTTTGTAAATTTATACTGTTTTTAATTGAAGAAACCACGGAGCACGTCATATTTGAAATCTTAAATTGTGCATTTCATCAAACTTTTGCCTATGTTATTGTAAATGTTTACCATGAAATGATAATATTTTCGATTTATTATAGGAGAGTGAAAATAAAAGATTTTTAACATTATTGTTTGTTTGAACAAATAAAATTTCGCCAATAACAACGAATTTTTAATTTAATTGCATTCATTACATAGAACACTGTTGCATCATTGCGCTTTGCCGATTGACGTTTGAACAAGTTTGATTTCACTTCGAATTCCACCATCTTGTTGCGATGCAATTTACCATTTTTGTATTTACAAAAACATTAGGATAACACATTAGTTAATTGTTTCACAAAAACACATTGTTATGTTGTATATCATTAGAATAACATACTTCTTTAGATAGTAAAGTGCTCCGTGGTGTCAACATTAGGTTGCTAAAGCAACCGTATTTCAGTATTCATGTACTGTAGCTTAACATGAGAAAATGAGTGAACTTCATATGAACTTCAAACGACGGCCTGTGACAACAACACGTACGACCAGAACTGTGCCAAGCAATGTAGTGATCACTGGTTTGGACATTGTAACAGTATTGACATCCGCACTACGAATGCCACTGGTATTAAATAAACCCTGAAAATGTTCTAGGGTTGAATTAAATTATATGAGGTTACCACAACTCAAATGTAATAATTAATGATCTTTGCAAAATATTCAGAAATAAGCTCCATATATAACGTACATATGCCTACAATGGCGAAGTGCAATTTCAGAGCTCATTAACTAGTGCTAGGGGACGTAAACCATTGCTAGGGTACGTTAGCCAAACAAACATGTGAAGTTTTGGCCCAATGGTATGTGTCAAAACTCGAATCGTGTATGATATACTTTCTTCGTATACGTATGACATTGAAAATATTACCAATACGCGATACGCGTCAGTACAATGACAGAACGATGATGATAACGTGACAGTACAATGATGAAAACAAGACAGAACGATGATAATAACACGACAGTACAATGATGAAAACAAGACAGAACGATGATAATAACACGACAGTACAATGATGAAAACAAGACAGCACGATGATGATAACACGACAGTACAATGATGAAAACACGACAGTACAATGATGAAAACAAGACAGCACGATGATGAAACACGACAGTACAATGATGAAAACAAGACAGCACGATGATGATAACACGACAGTACAATGATGAAAACAAGACATCACGATGATGATAACACGACAGTACAATGATGAAAACAAGACAGCACGATGATGATAACACGACAGTACAATGATGAAAACAAGACAGTACAATGATGAAAACAAGACAGCACGATGATGATAACACGACAGTACAATGATGAAAACAAGACAGCACGTTGATGATAACACGACAGTACAATGATGAAAACAAGATAACACGACAGTACAATGATGAAAACAAGACAGCACGATGATGATAACACGACAGTACAATGATGAAAACAAGACAGCACGATGATGATAACACGACAGTACAATGATGAAAACAAGACATCACGATGATGATAACACGACAGTACAATGATGAAAACAAGACATCACGATGATGATAACACGACAGTACGATGACGAAAACACGACAGTACGGTGATGAAAACGAGACAGCACGATGATGATAACACGACAGTACAATGATGAAAACAAGACAGCACGATGATGATAACACGACAGTACAATGATGAAAACACGACAGCACGATGATGATAACACGACAGTACAATGATGAAAACAAGACAGCACGATGATGATAACACGACAGTACAATGATGAAAACAAGACATCACGATGATGATAACACGACAGTACGATGACGAAAACACGACAGTACGGTGATGAAAACAAGACAGTACGACGATAAACGCGAAAGTACGCTGATGCAAACGTGACAGAACTGTACGATAATGAAAACGCGACAATACGATGATGATAACGTGACAGTACGATGACGATAACGCGACAGTACAATGATGACAATACGATAGTACGATGATGAAAACGCGACAGTGCGGTGATGATAACGCGACAGTACGATGACGATAACGCCACAGTACGTTAATAATAACGCGACAGTACATTGATGAAACGCGACAGAGCGATGATGATAACGCGACAGTACGGTGTTGATAACGCGACAGTGCGATGATGATAATGCAACAGTACGATATGATAACGCGACAGTACAATGATGGAAACGCTAGAGCACGATGTTGATAACGCGATAGTACGGTGATGATAACGCGACAGTACGATGATAAAAACGTGACAGTGTGATGATAACGCAACAGTGTGATGATGCTAACGCGATAGTACAATGATGATAACGCAACAGTGCGGTGTTGAACACGCGACAGTACGGTGATGATGACGCGACAGTAAGCAACTCCGATAACAAAAACGCGATATCACGATAATGAAGAAGCGACAGTAAGATGGTAAAATCACGATATTATATCGCTTTATTATCAGCGTAGTGTCGTATTAACGCGTTTTCGTTATCGAACTGTCTCGTATTCATCATCGTACTGTCGCGATTAATGTTATCGACGGAATGACGGGCTGACAGACGGACTAAGCGGCGACTCTGTGCCCTCCCTTCGGAGCGCATAAAACAACAACAACAACATTGCATTGGTGATCACGTCATATTGAATATACACATGCACACTTGCGATTATGTTTCCTTGACCTGATACTAGGTGTACCTGTTTCAAAAGTTAATAGAGAGGTTGTGACACACTTCTAGTACTTGTAGATGTAGGTATCCGCACAAGTTGACATGAAAAGTCGTTTGCGAAACTATGCACGTCTGTTGGTAGATTAAAACACTTTCCTCGTGCTGTAGGTCTAAGTGATTTTCAGATCCATATTATCTAAGTTGACAACCGTTATACCTTGCGTTTATTTCTTCCATACCCCTGGGATTTTTTAAGGGAACATTCTTCGTGTGATCGTGCATGGTACACGATCTGCTTTCTTAAAAACTCTATTTGCAACGCCTTCCGTCTTCTATTTGTCCAAACTTTCTTTGTTATACATTTCCATTCCACAATAAAAAAGCTTTCATCACTATTCGATCTACAACCACTTTACGTGTCTCTTGGATCGCTAGTAGTAGTAGTAGTAGTAGTAGTAGTAGTAGTAGTAGTAGTAGTAGTAGTAGTAGTAGTAGTAGTAGTAGTAGTAGTAGTAGTAGTAGTAGTAGTAGTAGTAGTAGTAGTAGTAGTAGTAGCAGCAGCAGCAGTAGCAGCAGCAGCAGCAGCAGCAGCAGCAGCAGTAGTAGTAGTAGTTTTGACCGGTATCCTACGTTATTATTCCTTTATAGGAAATCGAATGAGGTTACCAATATATGGTCATTTCTGAAAATATTAGATAATAATAATAATAATAATAATAATAATAATAATAATAATAATAATAATAATAATAATAATAATGATAATAATAACTATTACTACTACTACTACTACTACTACTACTACTGCTGCTGCTGCTGCTGC
Source organism: Mya arenaria (assembly GCF_026914265.1). NCBI lineage: Eukaryota > Metazoa > Mollusca > Bivalvia > Myida > Myidae > Mya > Mya arenaria. Next base: position 72,216,682 of record NC_069131.1, read on the forward strand.
TGCTGCTGCTGCTGCTGCTGCTGCTGCTGCTGCTACTAAGCGTCACAATTGTAAACCATTCGAATTTTATTTACCGTTCATACGCTTTTGTAATTAGCGCCTCTGCAACTTTTTTCGTGCCGTTTAAATTTCTTTGGCCTAATTAGTGGTTCCGAATTCACTTGAAATCCACTCAAAACGTGAAATCCACTCAGAACTCAGTTATTTTAATTAATTATTCATTTTTTTTTGTATACATATTATAAAGTGCCTCATGAAGGGTTTATATTTCAAATTTTATTGAAATTGGTCAAAAAATAAAGAAGTTAGAGCAATTTTTCAATTTTTTCCAAAAATAGATCGGAAATCGAGGTGAAATCCAGATTCCGATAAGTGAAATCCACTCAGAACTCATTAATTTTTATAAATAATTTTCTGTTTTTTGTATATTTATTAGAAAGTGCCTCATAAAGGGTTTATATTTCAAATTTTATTGAAATTTGTAAAAAAAATGAAGAAGTTAGAGCAATTTTTCGAAAATAGATCGGAAATCGAGGTGAAATCCAGTTTTCGAAAAGTGAAATCCACTCTTAACTCAGTTTTATTAATTAGTAATTTTTATTTTTTGTATACATTTTGGAAAGTGCCTAATGAAGGGTTTACATTTCAAATTTTATTGAAATATATCAAGAATTGAAGAAGTTAGAGCAATTTTTCGGAAATCGAAGTGAAATCCACTTTTTCAGACGTGAAATCCACTCATAACTCATTTATTTTTAATATTTTTTTTTTTTGTTAAACAAATAATTGAAAGGGCTTCATAATGGGTTTTTATTTTAAATTTTATCCAAATTGATCCAAAAATAAGAAAGTTGTAGACCTATTTTGAAAAAAGATCGGAAATCGAAGTGAAATCCACATTTTGACAAGTGAAATCCACTTTATGAGACGTGAACTCCACTCCTAACTCATTTATTTTTAACAAATTATTTTTTTTGTTAAATGAATTATTAATTAAAATAACTGAGTTCTGAGTGGATTTCACGTTTTGAGTGGATTTCACGTGAAATCCACTGGATTCCTGTATCACCCCGCACCGCGCGTACTTCTCAAAACGGGAACCAGCTACGAAATCAAAACAAAACACTTGTGAAAGGAGGTGCTTGACACAGGAAAACATGTCGGGCAAAACAATTGAAGAAGAACCAAATGGCTGTGAAGAAGAGGTTGATTTATTTGAGGAATCGTACGAGAAAGAAATTCGTTCTAATAAAAGATCGTTTTATCTCAGTCGACTGGACAAAACTGACATCAATGAGAGGTGGTGTGATTTCTGAAATAAGTTGAGATGTCGTTTATTACATATGTTCGTTTACTCCACAGCCACAACTTAAGATGGAAACAAAAATATGTCAATATGTCTAGTAATGATTTTGATTAATCTTGTATCAGATGTTTTACCTGTCAACGTGATGTGAAGTTCCTAACTGTTCATGAGGTGGGGGAATGTAACTGTCATTCTTAACCTTACTGCAGTGTTCATAGCAAGGGTGTACATGTATCTAGGCATACTCCAGTACAAATCCATTTTCTGTTTCCTCAGAATGGCATGTGCTTAAGTTTCAAAATAAGGAACAAAAATGGAAGGCTAATGAGAGGAATGAACCTGAGACTAGTAACTTGTTAAAGTAAGTCATCATCTCATTAGATGTTGGCGTTTAGACTCATTAGAATGCTTTAAAATGCTTCCTTCATAACTGCTATGTTCACCAAAAATCCTTTGGCAGGGGACATCAATGCTGCTTTCAACCAATATAATATATTGAGATGAAACTTGCACCTCGATCAAGTGTATATCTATACAAACACACAGTTCAAAATGCTTAAGAATTCTTACACAAATGCTTGCCAATAAGCCTGAATTCTTACACTACTGCTAATCAGCACGCCAAATTCTTACCCAATGCTTGTCACGCGATTTTTTAATAAGCCCTGCTATTTTATATCTAAATTTTGAGCAAGCCCAGAGAGCATTTAACCAGTGCATGATTGTGCTAACTTTCAACTTTACGGTTGTAAAGATAGATTTTTGCTCAGAGTACCTTGAAATGAATATAAATGACTTATGAAACAATTTTAAAAGGAGTCTAAGCCCTATTTTCCTGCTTTGTGAATGAATCTTCATACTCAGCTCAGCAACGCGCTCCCAGCTATTGTTCAGAATTGACAATTATCAGGTATAAGAAACCCTGGATTTTTAAACATAATGTTATTGTTTTCATATATACAGGGAAGTCTACAAGCATGTGCAGGCTAGTGAGCTTACAAAGATTTTGCAAGAGAGCACAGAGAGCATCACATCAGGGTCACCTGGGATACAGTGAGTAGAAACATTCCATTTCCAGTCCAGATACATATATGCTCTAGTCTTTCCATAGTCTATTCAATATACAAAGTATATATAAAACATCATATTATGAAATCCCTCATATACTTAATATCTTGTAATGGATTTAAACAAAATCAGAGCTTATGATGTTTCTGTGTTTCTGGGTGTGTGTGGGTGTGTGTGTGTGTGTAGTCATTGTATTATTTGGTAATTTTGACTGTTGGTTGACTAATTGTCATAGTTTATTACGACTATGACTATGTAAAAATCTAAACCTCATTTCTTCACCTATGATTGGCTGATCGTTCATAACTTTGTTAAAGTTGACAGCACTGTAAATGGCATTGTTGTTTATTTTAACTATTGGAATGATATGATCATACATTTAAAACAAGCTCAGCTGAAACATTTGTCACAGTATCTTTGTTAAGAGTACCAGGGCTTGGAAGTTCAAAATATCAAAACCTTGTGTCAATATAACTGTTATGAAAAGAGTGGAAAAAGATATTGTATTCAGGAGACTTAAACTTCCACATTTCTGTGTAAACCTTCCAAAATTGATGCACAGGAAGTTCATACTTTCAGTTTCAAATTCTTAATGGAAGCCCTGAGTACTGCAGATCACAAGTGGGTCCATGAAACTTCCAGAGCAGTCAAGATTTGAAAGTTAACAACACTGACATCAACATTAATAACTTAAACAAGGTTCTAAACAATCGGACCAATGTCATAATAATGAATTTTCATTCTCAGAATTGCTGTTGATACAGGTTTATTTTACGCTTGGTTAGCAGTAATTTATGTATTTTGACTTCTGGTTGCCTTTCACTAAGGCAGATTAAATGTACTTTTTAAGCTATAATGTCACATTGATTTATTTTTTCTAGTAATTTTTTATTTATACATGTGTAACATTGTGTTTACTTTTATTTCTTACCACTAAGTACAAGTGGAAGATAGAAATGCCCTTTGTTGTGGTTTTGCCAATGAAGGTTCCATTTCATTAAAGCCTTTGTTGTGTCACCGAAATATTTATTCATGTTTGTGAGTTTAGATAGAAATGTTTATAGTGAAGTCGAGAAAATAGGGATGTTTAGTGTTGAATTAAAGGGAGGTAATTTCAGTATTTTACATTTTTTCAAGTTGATTTCAGGGGACATTTGTCTCCCTTGTTTGTGCAAATTGTGCAGCACAATAATTGAGTTAAGCAGCACCATCCGTCAAATGATTTTGAGCTATGAAGCAACAGAAATATTGGTAAGTTATTTTGAAACTAATCCTATAAGTTGAATAGTAATTTGATTGCCTTAGTTGGCCGATAAGGAAATTGTATTTTCTTTTGCATTTTTTTCTTTCCTGTTATAATCAATATGTAAATTAAGTTTGAATTTAGTTCATAAAACACTTGAAGCTTACTACTAAAAGCATAATTATTACAGTGTTATATATTGTTATTCTTGATTAATTGAAACTGTACAATCTCCAGTATCAAGCTTTTATGTAGTAATATTAAAATGTTGTATATATAAGTGTTAGGTGTGATAAATTATCAAAATATTGAAATTCAATTTGAACTCTACCTGCCCGAGTGATATTCTGTCTATCATAACTAAACCACTTTAAATTTGTCCATTTTAATAGCTGTTATTGTGTCCAGTGCCGCTTCAAGCGGTTAAACATGTTTTGTAATGTTTTCGTTGTAACGTTATCTCGATTGTGCATCTTTCAGGTTAAAGGCACATATCCGGGATGTGTTGGTTATTCCTGGTCCCATAGAGTATAGGGATAAACGGGTAAGTGTTATCATTCATTAAATGAATTTCTTCTCTTAAAATTTGCAATCATCGAAACTAAAATTTCCGATTACCAAGCCTGAAATCTGACAGTGTTCGGTGTCAACGTTTTTAACACGCCCAGCCATATAGAATCCATAATTCCAGCAAGCCCAAAGAAATTCTACTAGAGCCTGTGGGCATTTTGCATTTTGGCTGTCGATCTACAAAAATAGTTAAAACTTTCTATATAGAGGACACTGAAGACACAAACTTTACCACTTTGATGGGGGGGGGGGGGATTCTTTTGTAAATCGACCTGCCCAAACGTCCCAGAACTATCCCAAAACCTACCTGGTTACCCATACACTCCAAAATTTCCCCAAATCTACCTTCGTACCTTGACACCCCAAAACTACCCCAAAAACCTAACTACAGACACAAACACACTCAAAAACCTACATAAAGGCACACACGCACACGCACACACACACACACACACACACACACACACACACGAACACATACCTTGCAAAACTACCAAAAAAGCTACCTTCCTAGCAAGCTACAGACATACTCCAAAACTACCACCAAAACCTACCTACCGTGCATGGCACCCAAACGCTTTCCCCAAAAACCCACCTACAGACACACACTCCCTAAACATGTGGAGAGGATGAGGCTTAACAAAGCACTTTTTGAATTGTTGCCCTGGGAAAAATTTATAGCAAACCCCCAACCAAGAATCAATTTTGATTTTTTACTTTATGGAAATTGAACGGATGTCAATTGCATTATAAAACTTCTGATGTGACTGAGATTTTTTTTAATTTATATAAATAAAGTTTCAGATGAGAATGGTTAGTTTTATTATAGTCAACAAAACAGTCACATAAACAGAACAGAAGTATCCTCATAAAGTCAATAAAGAGTTAAGATTTCAGCTTGAAGAGCATTTAAATATTCATGTTTGTTTGTAATTACGGTGGAAATTGTTCTTCAATTGTTCTTCCAAATCATTCGCATCATTAGCAACAGCTGCATCATTAGCAGTAGCAGTAATTTCACTGTTCTTGTTTTTATACCAATTATTTCCTTCCAATTCTGTTTCAAGCAATTAAAAAAAAATATCCATCTTTAATTGACCGTCAAACAATAGAGAATGCCAGCACCTCTCTTTAATGTAGCTCGTTTTTACACTTTTCTCTCTAAAATCACTGAACCGTAGCTTTAAAAGCCATGCCGTTGTAAGACCTCAAAGGGTATTTAAAAGAGCTTTGTTCGTATTGGCAAGGTTTAAACTGAATGTTATGGAAACTGATTTAAATTTATGTCAACCTTCACGCTGTACAATCAAGATATTTCGTAATTTGTACAATTCCTTCATTTAAAGAGTAGTTATTTTCATTTAGTGTGGCACAGAATAGCTTTAAGGTAATTTTTCCTATATCTGTATACGTGTTTATAACAATCGTGTTTTTGAAATATGGAATATTGAGATTGTTTAAGATTTATGTTAGCTTAATTATGAATGCTTTTTTTTAAGTTTGATAATAAATATTGCAGTTTTATTTATTAATATGTTTGTGTGTTTTTAATCAGTATTTACATGTTAACTTTTTCTCTTTAGAAGGCATGTTTAATTTCATTAATATACTCAATTTTCATAACGATTATCAGCTGTCTTTATATCAAATAAATCTTCTCATTTAAATTTTCCCATGCATTTTACTTATCTTAAACAGATATGAATGATGGAATGAATTTTTTTTACTGATTAAAAAAAGACTGTTTGCTTGCTGTTGATTGTTACTTTAAATGTTATGAGTATTGACATACCAGTTTGCTTTAAATTCGAAGTCAGGGTGCTTCCGAAACCGCTCCTTAAGCCCATCGTCCAAATTCCCTTCAGCTGGCAGGTCGATGACATCACTGATATATTAGCTTGTACATAAATTTCTATTTCCAACATGCAGATGATAAATTGCTGTGCAAAAAATTAACTGAATGACATAAGATCCCACGATTAAACCCCATCTCATATCAACATGTGAGTTTTCCTTACCGTTTTATTTTCAATATAATATGTTTTGTATTCCTATTGATCATAAAAATTAGCTGGCATATATTTCTTAAAGGCCTAAATAAACACTGAAGTTTCTTATCAGATTTAAACATATTTTTCCCTTTTATTTTATTGTATTTAAACATGATTGCATTGTTTTGCTGATGGAAAAGTTTGTTGTGTGCTGGGTTGTTAAACAAAACTGGTTCGAGTGTGTTTGTTTGATGATTTGTATTTTCGGAAAAGTTTCTTTGAAGTTTTTTTTTAATGTTTAAAACCAAAAAACGTCTTATGTATTTAATGCAATGGTTTTTGATAGTTTTTCTCCAAATTCTCAAAAATATCTAAAGCATGCACCCACAAATATTCGCATTTAATATAAATGATCAAGCTTAGTTAAACTGATAACAGATATGTGACATTGAACTCCGTCAAGGTTTGAATAACATCTTGTCATAATGAAAATATGGATGCCAAAGTTGCATAACGAAATTGTAAAAATGCCACTTCTACTTATAACACGAGGACCTGCCATAAACCAATGCATCGTGTTTATTTTGATTTTGCTGTATACATACTTGTATTTTTTTTTATTACAATTGTCTATATCAAGGCTAGCGCAAGACAGTGTTACTTTTATTTTATGGAGTTACATTTATTTTGAACTGAGCCTTAAAAATATGGCAATAATACAATCCTATTCAATTCAGCTAACTTAATCGCCATCAATTACTGATTATAACCAGACATACAAAGAGAAGAGAACTGGAATATAAACAACACAATCAAATGACAACACATAAACATAGTTGAACCCTGTAGACTTGACCTCCCAGGGACCGGTAAAAATACCTAGAGCCTCTGGACATTCAAGCCAAGCAGGAATACTTACCTTCAGTAGAAAGAAATTGGTCCTTTTCATCCAGTTCGAGCCAACGGTGTTCGACTGTATACAACATTTACAAGGTGTATAAATCTCTACAGCATCAGGGCGTGTTCATAACGACATGTTTCAGAAGCTTGTATATACAAATGTTCACAAGAAATACACTACCGGTACATTCTGTTAATTTTAATACACCAGATTCTTGAATAGTTTATCCAAACTGTGTTTGAATATGTTTGGCCTTAAATGTTGCATATTGTGCATCTTATTGTACACCAGATTTTTAAACAATCAATTAAATCTATATATGAATATGCTTGGCCTCAAATGTTGCCTTATTAGCATATTATTGTACACAAGAAATTTAAACAATTAAAACTATGCATGAACATGCTTGGCCTCAAATGTTGCCTTATTAGCATATTATTGTACACAAGAAATTTAAACAGTTAAAACTATATATGAACATGCTTGGCCTCAAATGTTGCCTTATTAGCATATTATTGTACACAAGAAATTTAAACAATTAAAACTATATATGAACATGCTTGACCTCAAATGCTGCCTTATTAGCATATTATTGTACACAAGAAATTTAAACAATTAAAACTATATATGAACATGCTTGACCTCAAATGTTGCCTTATGAGCATATTATTGTACACAAGAAATTTAAACAATTAAAACTATGTATGAACATGCTTGACCCCAAATGTTGCCTTATTAGCATATTATTGTACACAAGAAATTTAAACAATTAAAACTATGCATGAACATGCTTGGCCCCAAATGTTGCCTTATTAGCATATTATTGTACACAAGAAATTTAAACAATTAAAACTATGCATGAACATGCTTGGCCTCAAATGTTGCCTTATTAGCATATTATTGTACACAAGAAATTTAAACAATTAAAACTATGCATGAACATGCTTGGCCTCAAATGTTGCCTTATTAGCATATTATTGTACACAAGAAATTTAAACAATTAAAACTATGCATGAACATGCTTGACCTCAAATGCTGCCTTATTAGCATATTATTGTACACAAGAAATTTAAACAATTAAAACTATGTATGAACATGCTTGGCCTCAAATGTTGCCTTATGAGCATATTATTGTACACAAGAAATTTAAACAATTAAAACTATGCATGAACATGCTTGGCCTCAAATGTTGCCTTATTAGCATATTATTGTACACAAGAAATTTAAACAGTTAAAACTATGCATGAACATGCTTGGCCTCAAATGTTGCCTTATTAGCATATTATTGTACACAAGAAATTTAAACAGTTAAAACTATGCATGAACATGCTTGACCCCAAATGTTGCCTTATTAGCATATTATTGTACACAAGAAATTTAAACAATTAAAACTATGCATGAACATGCTTGGCCTCAAATGTTGCCTTATTAGCATATTATTGTACACAAGAAATTTAAACAATTAAAACTATGCATGAACATGCTTGGCCTCAAATGTTGCCTTATTAGCATATTATTGTACACAAGAAATTTAAACAATTAAAACTATGCATGAACATGCTTGGCCTCAAATGTTGCCTTATTAGCATATTATTGTACACAAGAAATTTAAACAATTAAAACTATGTATGAACATGCTTGACCCCAAATGTTGCCTTATTAGCATATTATTGAACACAAGAAATTTAAACAGTTAAAACTATGCATGAACATGCTTGGCCTCAAATGTTGCCTTATTAGCATATTATTGAACACAAGAAATTTAAACAGTTAAAACTATGCATGAACATGCTTGGCCTCAAATGTTGCCTTATTAGCATATTATTGTACACAAGAAATTTAAACAGTTAAAACTATGCATGAACATGCTTGGCCTCAAATGTTGCCTTATTAGCATATTATTGTACACAAGAAATTTAAACAATTAAAACTATGCATGAACATGCTTGGCCTCAAATGTTGCCTTATTAGCATATTATTGTACACAAGAAATTTAAACAGTTAAAACTATGCATGAACATGCTTGACCCCAAATGTTGCCTTATTAGCATATTATTGTACACAAGAAATTTAAACAATTAAAACTATGCATGAACATGCTTGGCCTCAAATGTTGCCTTATTAGCATATTATTGTACACAAGAAATTTAAACAGTTAAAACTATGCATGAACATGCTTGACCCCAAATGTTGCCTTATTAGCATATTATTGTACACAAGAAATTTAAACAATTAAAACTATGCATGAACATGCTTGGCCTCAAATGTTGCCTTATTAGCATATTATTGAACACAATAAATTTAAACAATTAAAACTATGTATGAACATGCTTGACCCCAAATGTTGCCTTATTAGCATATTATTGTACACAAGAAATTTAAACAAATAATTAAACTATGTATAAATAGGCTTTGCCTGAAATGTTGCCCACCAGAAAATGATAAATAAAAACTATGTATGTAATAATTTTGCTTGACCTTAGATATTCCCAATACGCGGGTTATAGTACACCATATTCCCAATACGCGGGTTATAGTACACCATATTCCCAATACGCGGGTTATAGTACACCATATGTGTTAACATTGAATGAAAACTATGTATAAATATGTTTCGCCATAACTGTTGCTCATTTTGGATGTTGTAGTGAAATTCATGCAAATTAATGCATTAACATGCAAGCTGACTGTTTCATCACACAAACAGACTGGTACATAACACAAACTGACTGGTACGTAACATTGTTGCATTATGCACCTGGAGCGCAGGTTTAACGTATAAAGGTGTTTAATTAGCGTGGGATAAAAGCAAGTTTCAGAGGAGAAAATTGCATCAAATATTTTTAATAAAACATATCACTGTAAGTTGTATATCATCAGATAGAAGGAATATTGTTTTGTTTTAGTAATAATTAAGATTGTTTTTCTTTATAATCATCAAATGGATACTCTGTAGTTATTCAAAAGTAAAAATGTACATGTATGTTTCTAACAATATTTTATTGCTTTACTAGAGTCTAGAGAGTCGAAGCATCAAGCCTTAGTGCATCAAATATATATAGATCATATACAATTTCTAAAACTTTGATTGAATTTGAAGCGGATGTCCTAAATGTTGGTTGAAATGCAGATGATTAAATGCAAATCTATTGAAATTTGCTGACTAACAAAATACTTTGGCAGTAATTTCAGTATTTTGTAAGCTAGAAAATGTAATTTTTATTTGCTGTTTTTACAACCTAAAATATGTCCGGTGAAGGGGTTAAACAATGGTTAAGAAAATACAAATCATTCTGAATAAATTTCACTGACAATTATATTGATAATTTTAATGCTTAATGATAAAAAAGTTTTAAACCATATTTATTTTCAGACAAAAGCAATGATTTATTGTGAATAAACAGATATGGAATTTTTTGTTTAGATTTTAACTAATAAAAATGAGATCAGTTATAGTATTATATATATATTTATATACATGTTTATATCATAAAGGTTCGCGTCAGCGTGAATTATTTGTTTTTTTATATATAACTTGTTTAATATCTTTAGGGGTAATGCCATAAATTAATAGTGTTAAAAATGTGCGCTTTATATAGCGACGTTTTATGTACTTAGCGCTGTAAACAATCAAATTAGTATTTATGATAAAAAAATCTAATATCCAATTCGTGGTCATTCAACATGAAATTTATTGAACTTGTTTACTTAAAATGATTAAAGCTGCACTCTCACAGATTGAACAATTTGATAACTTTCCGAATGAGCCAATTTATGGGAAAATGCATGGAAACCAGTGACATAAAACTGCTGACAAGAAATTTATCTGATTTGTCTGATTGCTGATTTTTATATTTAAGTTCAAAAACTGATGTTTTATATGCATTTTTCTTAAACCGTTAGTAACGCTTTTAGCCATAAAATATTAATTTTCAACTGTAAACATGAAAATCTGCGATCTAATCTTTTGTCAGCAGTCTTGTATCACTGGTTTTCAGATATTTACGCAAAATTGGTTCATTCCAAGACAAAAAATAAGTTGTCAAACAATAAATCTGTGAGTTCAGCTTTAACACTAGCTTGTTTTTAACAATTTTACAAATTTGTTTAATAAATTTGCTATTGAATGACTTCTTAGTGAATTTTCTCTTTGTATTTTTTTGACACACATATGACATGTAGGTGAACAACCATAATGATGATTTAGATGTCCTTCAAATTTCAAGCAAGACAAGAACTGAATTTAAAACTAGTTATCCGGTTTTATTGCCGTTCTTTAAACGAACTAAAACTGAAATAAAAATGCAATTAGGCACTGCTTATCCACCCAGAATGAAAGATAAGGTTTTATTTTTGTTCTTACATTTTGTATATTCAGTAAATAAAAACCTATAATGTCAGATTTCATTGCACATTCAGATTTTTATAATTTACGAAATAACAGTGCAGTGTTTACAGAAATTTGTTCGGATAATTTTGTTAGCCTTGTATATTTTTGAATGAGGTTTGGTGATTTGTTGTAAAAATGAGGTATTTTACTTATTTAAATTTAATAAATTGAACCATACATACATTTTGCAATGTTGCCTCATTCTCATGTAAAAATAGGGGGAATAATATAGAAATAATTATTTTAAGGACTTATCCCCCCAAAATCAAATGCTCCAGTTCTTATAGAATTTTTTTATGGCATTAACAACTATATTTCACTGTTTTAAACAGTGAAAGTATCTCGTGATCTCTCAGTGATCTTTTTCATGTTTTTAAATTTAAGCCTGCTTTCACTTCCAAATAAAACGTCAGCGCGCACAGAGACATAAATTCTGCAACATCATTTCTGAAATATTCGATGTTGCTTTCACATACAGTTCGGCGCGTTTTTTGTTTTAAAACCGCTTATAAGAAATATAATAAAAAATCTTTGTTTTAGTATAAGATTGCAACATATTTGACCTTGTAAACAGCAAAAGTGAATATTTCACTAATGTTGCTATGCCTGAATTTTAACTTTTGATTCTTACACGGTGAAATATATAAAGATCTTACACTAAAACAAACAAATGTACTCGATATGATTCAATTTTGAATTTATTTTTATGTAATTGGTATTTAAGTAATAATTTAAGAGAAAAATTGGCTGTCTAACCTTGAGGCGTATGACAAAATATTGGAAAACATGGTTTTGCAGTAAATATAAAATGAATGACATGATTTAAACTGTAAATTCTATTTTTAAAAACAAGCAAACTTTCCCTAAACTAACAAATAAAGCTGCACTCTCACAGATTTACCATTTTTACAACTTTTTTTATTTTTTGTCATGGAAAGAGCAAATTTTTCTGTAAATATCTGCAACCCAATGATGTAAGATTGCTGACAAAAAATCAGATGGTAGATTTTCATATTTCCGTTCGAAAATTAATGTTTTATGGCTTAAACCAACGGTTTAAGAAAAATGCATAAAACCTCAATTTTTGAACTTAAAATATAAAAATCTGAGATCGAATTTTTTGTCAGCTGTCTTATATAACTGGTTTCCATGGATTGTCGCAAAAATTGGCTTGTCCAAGACAAAAAATAAAAAAGTTGTCAAAACGTTCAATCTGTGAGAGTGCAGCTTTAAAACAGATATTAAAACTTGTCATAAATATAAATTAAAAAAAATGATGGTATGATACACGGGCTGATAAGATGATCCGAATATATCTTATTTCAGCTTATTTTGATATGCGGACTCTTAAAAGGTAAAACAAGGCAATTTGTTCAGAATATTGTTAAAGTTAACAACATTGAAAATGTCATCATTGTTAATGTTCAAAGTGGTTCTGCTCTAGAAGTTTAATGGATATGCTTGTGATCAGCTGTTTATCTTACAAGATTTGAGACCAGCGTTTCATATGTATTGGTTTATATTTGATTATGTGAGATATTAAACATTTAAAAGTTAACAAAGATGTTGTTAATAACGTTGTTAAATTTGGAAAAGTTCTGAACAATTGACCCATCATTGATAGTTCGCCAACTGCATTTGTGGTATAAAAACAAGTGAATGTATATGAAATATATAATTTTATACTCCTTTTTTCAGAAAGAGTTAAGAAAAAAACATTATGAGGAATCTGACCGGAAGCAGGGAATGATTTTTAACCCATCAACAGGGAAGACAACTCTGGAAAACTGTCAACAAAATGGGTTAAAATTTGGCGGGATATAAATACCATTTATGGTGACCAATAAGCTTTAGGCCAAGTTTGATAACTCCTGCTTGATGACTCAACAAGGCAGACAGTGTTGGACCTTTACCGGAGCGGCCATAAAATCGAGAAGTGAAATAGAGTAAGTGGAGGTTATGTTTTTAGCTTGACTATTCGAAGAATAAGGAGAGCTATACTTCTCGCCTTAGCATTGGCGGTGGTGTAGGTGTCCGCGTCAAACCTTGGTTAAGGTTTTGCATGTAAGCACCTTTAAGTCATTAAGTCAAATACATCATGTATGGCATTGAAACTTGATGAGGATATGTTTAATCAACTTTCCAACCTACTGAATTAAAGAAGTTAGATTAGTGAAAATTATGCAAATAAAGGGCCTTTATTATTCAACTTAGAAATTCTGGTTTAGGTTTTGCATGTTAGCACACATAGTGAAAGCTGCATTCTAACAGAATGTCTGTTCTGACAACTTATTTTTTTTTTGTCTTGGAATGAGCCAAATTAACCAGTAATATAACACGGCCTCTAAACGCCAGCTCCACCACTTACCGGTGGTGCAAAGAAAAAGTGCTGTCAACACTTCCGTGGTGGAGCTGTGCCCTATGTTTACATGAACAAACGTGAGTATGATTTATATTTTATTTAATAATTTCATTCAACGGACACATATTTTGAATGTGTGGTACCGTTTAAGAACACTTCTACTGTAGGCTGGTTACTATTTCGTTTCAATATTGTGCAAACTGTGGTACCAGGAGCTTTTCTCCGGAATCAGACTTGTGCATATTTTGAGATCTGATTGCATAGCAAGTACATTTCGGTGCTAGCACACCCCGTAAGAACATTCTCACGCATGCAAACATAACTGTTATGTATAGAACCTATGCCGGAACACAACAAAACTGATAAGCACTTCTTAAAAAGGAAAAATGCACATATTTATAAAAGTGGTGGCACTGTTGCCCTAGTGGTGGCGCTATCGAGTATGTTTTGCGCTTGAAGTAATATAAAAAGGTTAACGCTTTTGGAATGAATACAACAGTTGCTATGTTTATCATTCATTGAACATTATGCTGGTTATGCACAGCTCCACCACGGAAGTGTCGACATCTCTTTTTCTTTGCACCAGCGTAAAGTGGTGGAGCTGGCGTTTAGAGGCCGTGTATAAGGCTGCTGACAGAATATCAGATTGCAGTTTTCAATATTTATGCTCGAAAATTGATGTTTTATGGCTAAAAATGTAACCAACACCTTAAGAAAAGAAGAAATCATCTGTTTCAAAAAAATTGAGAGCTGTTCATTTGTGTGTTATCCTATATGACTGATTTGACAATACTGATGCCCAAATCAGCTGATTCTGACAATTAAATGCAAAAATAAATAAAATAAGGAATCAATCAATCAATTAAACAATGATCTATAAGTCAATAATAAACTATTAGATCAATAAAATATCAATGAATAAGCAGTTGGTCAGTATTTTAATAATTGTATTTGTAAATAAGAAAATAGCATAAAATGTAAAACATGTACTGAAGGATGTTAAATTAAACTATATGTTGGGGAAATAAATCAACACTTGTATCAATAAGGTCTGTTCAAGATAGTTATTATTTATACTCTCATATTGAAATTTAATCACATATTAATTGCATATTAATGTCATTATAAAGGGTGATGTCATAAGGAAAATGTTATCAATTATGATAAAAAAAAATAATGTATGGAAAAGGAAATACAAGTGTGATATTAGGGTTTAAGCCATCTTTTAAAAAGGACTGGGTGCTTCAGATGAGGGTGCTAACGGGCTACATTGAATCAGGCTGTAAAGAGCTAAAATATAATTTATTTAGAAAAGATGTGAAATACGTTAAATTGAAGTATCATTAAGTTTCAACTGCCAAATATGTAAAGATTGTTTGTATAAATAATCATATTATAAGTTTAAATGAAAAAGAAATATTTCCAATTTATAAGCAATTAATTCTATGAGGCAGAAGGTAGCACATGTTGATCTCCGTAAGGGCAGTAGGGTGCTTATGAAAAAGGATATTAAGATGCTGCATCCTTCCATTAACATTTTTCTCCACCCTAAACTTGCCCCTGCCATTTGATCCTAAAACATTGCATCTACACCACTGCAGTGCTTCTGTATTTATCTTTCCAAAGGGAGGAATATAGTTGTTGCATTGTTTTTCCATGTGGCCTTCTGTCCATTACTATTATGTCACCGTTGTAACTTACTGAATTTTTCATAATTTTTTGGTTAAACTTCACAGAAGAATACAGGAGCATAATAAGATGCATAGCATGAGTGGTCTGTCTCAATGGTCAAGGTCACACTAAGAGGTCAATTGGCTATTACTCAGACAAGGACATTAAATCGGGGGCATTTGTCATGTTCCTGTGACAGCTCTTGTTATGCATTTTTTTGTGCCCTTAAATGCATTTAACTCAAAGTTCATGAATTAAATGTGCATTAAGTTTGTATTTTTTGTTTAATATTAATATGAAGATTAGCGGAACTTTTTTGGCGAAAAAACAAAATAAGAATACTTTTTTTGGATGTCTGAGTCATTTGTTGACAAATTGGAAAAAGCATATTTGTGGGACATGATTTTACACTCAGCTGTGCAAATTGAGATAAATGAAAACGAGTCATGAAAGTTTGAAGTAGATATTTTATGCATCTGCATGGCTATTAAAACTTTTTAATGACATCCTACGAACTAGGCCATCCATCATTAGGATGCAAAGATGTGTTAGTGCATTTTAGATATCAACATCAAGTTTTTTCTTTGTTTAATTTATGTTGATTATTAACCATGGTTTTATTTCTCATGGATTACATTTTTAAATAACACCTTCATGAAGTTACTAATATGAGTTGAAATATAAAGGGAGGTAATTTAACTAAATTTTACTATGATTACTATGATAAAACCCGCTGGAAATTTAGATATATTTCTTTTCTACTCTATGTAGGATAATGGACCCTCATCCAAGCATTTTGTGCCGGATGGGGGCCATTATTGGAGATAGGCCGGAGGCTGAAATATGCAAGCATATCACTTAGTGACCCATGAATTGCTGCTCTTTACACGTAAAAAATATGACCTGATATCACCTGACCATATTGTATTGCACGAGATTCATGTGCACATTTCATGGTTACTTGTGTGTTCTGGATAGCTGGTGAACCCATAGGCATTTTGATATCATTTCAAAGGCTTTCAAGAGAAGAGAAAGAATTTGTAAAAAATAAACTGAAAAAATATTAAAAACACACATTTTTGGTCTTGAAAGATTGCTAAATATGTCATTTCAGTTATCCAGTGAAATAATGAACAAACAATCTTTGCAATAGATGAAGCATTTAAGGTTATTTATTGTTGATAATTTCTGTAAGCAATACCATTTTAAATTATACCAGAATTGTATTGGGTAACCAGAGGCATCAAAATTCAACAGTATGGCCAATGTCTGGATAAATTCACCTGCTTATTTGTGCAATAGATACCTAAATGAAAAGTTAAAATTGTTAATGAACAAAGCTAAGAATGAAAAGATATCATTAAACTTGGTACACATGTTTCCAGTGACAGTTCAAATATTGAAAGTTAAACAAACCCCATAACTCTTGTTTCAATATCATTGAGTTATTCCCCTTGACCATCTTAGTGTTCGTTTCCACTA
The DNA here is from genome assembly GCF_026914265.1 of Mya arenaria. Classification (NCBI taxonomy): domain Eukaryota; kingdom Metazoa; phylum Mollusca; class Bivalvia; order Myida; family Myidae; genus Mya; species Mya arenaria. Next base: position 72,233,666 of record NC_069131.1, read on the forward strand.
AGAGTGTTTTTGTTGATAAATGTCAACAAAATAATAGACTAAGCACTAGTGGAAGGAGAGGGAGGTGGGCGAACTCAGCGTGCACCCCTTATAATGGTGTCTAAATAAACTTAAATTCTATATCATTATCAGAGAAATATATGACTAGAACATACCAGTATACACCATTTCCTACTGTATTTAGCTAAAATGTTTTGGAGGACTTAGATCTGCAAACCCCCTAACCACATTTTAAAATTCATTGTTTTTTTCACTATCATAGAATAAAAATGTTTTTTAATAAACTACCGGTAGACTTTCTTTTATTAGGTTGAAAATGGTCATAATTATTTATATTTTTGTCACCATGTAAATGAGAAATTTTGTTCATTCGCTTACACTCAGTTAAGGCATACAGCAAATTCAGCATATTATAAATGAATGGCAGATGTGTCGTATTCTGAACAAGTTTGACATTTGGGATGTAAAAGTGCTTCCCCAACATTCATAACAGGAAATGTGCTTTATATCCTATAAATAGTTTTATCTGTTGTCGACTGTGGAGGCATTTGTAAGAGCACTTAAGTGTAATATGGCATCATGATCTTTATGATCACAACGTGTTTCCATTGTTTTAAGCACAAACTTAATTGAAATAGTTCTTGTCAATAAATGCATAGATATATATGCATGTATATATAATTAAAAACATACATATAATTAATTATACATATTAGTTAATATTTAGCAGGAAATTAAGTTTTGGAGGTCTACTTAACTCTGTGTAAGTGTAATTCTTTGTTTTCTTAATAATACTTACATAAGTTTTAGAAGGGATAACAGTGCAGGTAGATATTATTTAAAAATACTCCTTAAAACTGATGGTGCTGAGTGTGCTTAAAATCTAATATACGAAATACAGGAAATCTTAGAAATTAATAATGATTTACTGTTGTTGTTCTTTCAAATAATAAACTATTATTTTTATTATAATGTTTATTGCATCATAACCTTAAAATGTAAAGAGATGTCTTAATCAGTTTTCAAACTTTTATTCCCCAAATCGTAAAACAGTGTATGATTTTGTTGATGTTAGCTATCCGTTTGTAAACAACCCTATTGTTAATGTTGAATTAAAAGTTGTTTACAGTTTACTTGGCCAGGGGTTGATCATACAAAAACAAACTTACGGGCATGCTTTTAGTGCATGTGTACATTATTCAGTACACAGTTGCTTTGGTTTTATTTACATCTTTGATCAGCAGTGACAGGCACGGTGTTATGCAAAAATTTCAAAACATGCAAATAATAAGAATATCTTTAGCTGATATCATGAAACTTAATCGGTATATATGTTTCCATTGACTTTACACTCAACTGGCAGGGCCCATCATTTCAGGTTAACTAATTGTGGAGTTATGTCCCTTGGTCAACTTGCAAGGCCCATCATTTTAGGGAAACTAATTGTGGAGTTATGTCCCTTGGTCAACTGGCAAGGCACATCATTTTAGGGAAACTAATTGTTCAATTATGTCCCTTGGTCAACTGGCAAGGCACATCATTTCAAATATTTGACCTTGACTTTAATGTGCTGTTTTGGTTTTTAAGAAAGGACCTTTGGAAATAAGGGAAAAAAGGGCATAGAGTATCGGGCTTTGAGGAACCTGATCATTATAAATTTGAAAAGGTTGGGAATTGTGTTTTATTTAAGTCATATTGTGTTTGGAATGCCCAATGTGTTCATAATCATTTTAATCAAAATAATAGATATAGTTGGCAGTCTAAATCAGGGTTGGTTCAGGCCCTGACTAAATCCGCTAGTGCACATGCTGGTCTCCATGAGGACAGTAGTAATGACTGACTACCTATGCACTCGAGGATGAAGAGGAGAGGGAAATTGGCTCCCACTCAAAATGTCAAAGTTATCTTTTGGTTAATAAAGTACACCCCTCCCCCCATCCATACTTTAACAATGTATATAAATTTGTGAAGAAGGGTGCACATGTCCAAATAGATGCCCCAAAGTTGCATTCCTGTCTTCAAATTTAATGGCCCTGCCCGTGACATGTTTGGGTAACCTCAGCCTCCCGGGCTTGTGTGACTTGTGTGTCTGTGAATTGTAACATTTTCAGGTTGTTGTGAGAACCATTTTTTTTCTTTACATTTTTATGACATAAGGTCACCAGATAATTGTTGTTTACAGGTTGGCATGCATCCAAATGGGGTATCATGTTTTTTTAGAACGAGTTTGAAGCTGTTTTTGCCAGTGAATATTATACACTGGGTCCCACAAAAATTGTTTACAGTTTAATTGCTGTGTCTTTTTCTATCTTTTGTGAATTTTTGATGAAGGGTATTAAATTGTTCGTGGGTGTTGGGGTATCGTGCAGTAATGTGTTGTTTTTTTGCAATTTGTGTCCAAAAGCTAGGCCATGATAAAATAGTTTTATAGTTTAAAGGCGACCTAGCACAAAATATTCTATAGCCCGAATAAAAAACAAATAAATGATACATATTTTATACAATACATTTGATTTTACAATCCGTGCTAAATTTAAAAGAAAATTACAAAATTAAGCGTCAAAAATGCAATACATCTTAAAAAGGTTAAATCTACAGTTCTTTTTTTAGAATGGAAAATTCCTACATAAAATGTATACACTAGTATTAGTTTCACATGTTCCTAGACTTTGAAATCTTGTTTTTTTCATGGAATTTGGCCCATTTTGAAATTAATTTTGTAATTCTGTAATATTTATATTTTTCTGATACTTTATAAATATTGTTAAATCAAAATCTTTTTGATATTTGTTAAATTATGTTGGCTTCCTTTAAAGTTAAAAGATTGCCTATGAAATGTCATATGAGAACTAACTTTTGAATGAATGTGGAGACTAACTAGTTCCCTAGGAGGTATAATTGCTTGCAGGTTTTCTTGGGTATCATGTTTCAGAAGCTGTTTATCAGTACTGCTGTCACTGGGCTGCAAGCTGAAACAGGCGCCCAGAAACAGTAGTTGCTGTCTTAAAAGTAGGCCTCACAGATGCCCTACCTGAAGTTGGTCTTAAGCTGAAACTTAGGTTTTAAGTTATACTTATGATAAAACAATGGATTAAAGGGGCTCAGTTGCAATAAAATTCTTAGTTGATTTTAGTCGTCAACTCTGTTAAAACTGACCACAAGGCTGAGGTAATAAAACAAATCAATGTCTTTTATACAGGTTTAAGATGAATAAAATTACAACTGAATTTTTTCTGAAAGAGCCCCCAGGGTTAGAGCCCCCGGGGTTAGAGCCCCCGGGGTTAGAGCCCCCGGGGTTAGAGCCACGGGGTTAGAGCCCCCGGGGTTAGAGCCCCCGGGGTTAGAGCCCCCGGGGTTAGAGCCCCCAGGCTTTGAGCCCCCAGGGTTAGAGCCCCCAGGGTTAGAGCCCCCAGGGTTAGAGCCCCCAGGGTTAGAGCCCCCAGGCTTAGAGCCCCCAGGGTTAGAGCCCCCAGGGTTAGAGCCCCCAGGGTTATATTGCCAAGTAAACTTTAACAAGTTCAATAAACCCAAGCAATTTCACAACATTTCTTATTTGTTTACAAAACAGTCCAAATACCAATTCCCTTTGTGCGCATTGACCTTCACCATTTGGCATTAAATTTATTTTTCATGCCGCTGAGATTTTATCATATTATATTAATTTTCTGGAGCCATGTGAGTTTTTGTTAGCCAAGTTACTTGATAACTGTGGAGGGATCTGTTGCTTGGAGGCCAGGCAATAGTTTCTTTTGTTTGAGGGTCAACCACAGATCATGATGATACATTATGTTAGCTATCATGAAAAAACATCAACCTACTGGAAATAAAACGAAACCTATGGGATGAGAGATCATTAAAAAGCAAATTTTTACTTTTTCCTTTATTTTTTTCTGCCGAACTTGCTCAAAATCTATCCTTCTTAAGGTGATAAACAAAATTCTGATTTGGAATGGCCTTTTATTTTCTTTATTTCTCTGACTTGCTAGATGTCTTTTTTTGAGAGTTGCAATAAAACTGGGTACTTAGTTGTACTGAATTGTATGTGTTTTTCATGACCACGCAGTTTGTAATTTATATTTTAATTTGATATGAGGTGTTTGATAATGATCTCATGGTGGCGTTATATAAGGCTGCGTCTCTGATAGATTTTGATTAGGATGCAAAACTGGTGTTAGGATAACTGATGGCTGAAGCGCTGGTGCAAAATTGATTTGGGACTTACAGAGTGGTAATATTCAGTTATTATAACAAGTGAAATGGGTATTTTTCTTGTTTAAGGATGATTATAATGTTGCTGCTAAAATAAAGAATTATACATGCATGTTTTAGGGTAAAATTTATTGATTTTTGATACTTTGATATTTAAAAATATTTAAAAAAAACTTTAATTATTAAGGAACTGCTAGATCAGTCAATGTTTTAATACAGTGGTCAAAACTATTACAAGCCCGCAAGCCCTGCAGTGGTTAAATGCTCTCTGGGCTTGCTCATATTTATTGGACTTTAGCAAAACAAGCTTATCATCATTATTATCTTTTAATAAGTGTTTCGTTTTCATGTTATAATTGATGGAAATATAGAGTTAAATTTTTTAGACAGTTTGCTGAAAAGGTCAAACAGGATCATTAAAAAAAATAATTTCAAAGTCAAAATTACTCCCTCTCCTTTGAACTTATATTTTCTTATTCATTGATTTGCATGTATGCATAATACAATATAAGATTGATCATGATGTATTATGCGTTTGCATTTCTGTATAGTTTGAAATATATTATATATATTATTTTCATTGATACGATTAATTAACAACTGTAAGATCCATTCATTCTTCTTTGTGGATTATCTTTGTTTCAATACTTTTTTGCTAATTTAAATTAATAAAATCTTATATTATGTAAAAAATAAAAAAAAATGATGCAAAATAAAATTTATGTGTTATTTTGAAATAGTTATGTATAACCTCAAATTAAAGGTGTATTATCAAATGACTCAAAAGGAAATATACAAATTACGTCAGAGTGTTGTATTTCCAAAACAACACGCAGAAACATAAACATATTTACACATTACCAAATGCATTACAAAATGGTATGTATTACAAAAGCGTGCAACAAATTATTTTTGGACTTATAATATAATTTTGTTTATAGTACGGATATTTGTTTTTACCATATTGATAGATGTAAGTATTTTTCAATACCTATTGAGATTATATCTTCTTTAATAAAATAATTTATTTATCTAATTTTTTCTCTATTTTCAGAGGGGAGAAAGAATATCCATAAGAAATTGACTGCAAGAAATTTCTCTGATTGATAAAAAACAAGAACAATGTCTGGGTGCAAAGAAGCTTGATTTTTACAGTTTTCCATCTGTGTCCATTGGCTGCTTGACTCATTGACTCCTTAAAATGTGACAATTTTGAAAAGAAGAAAAAAAAGGTGCAGTTAAATTTGAAGTGCTACAACTCTTGAACTGTGATATGCATTATACTCAAAGACATTTCTGCCTTAAAAAAAACATTTATCTGTGATATTATACCCCCAAAAATGCTAAAATATATGATATAATTTTACATTTTCCAATGGACATTATACAAGGCCTTCACGATAATCTTCCAGATTGATTTGTGATGTTGAGTTTAACACATCTCCATGTAGATAAATTGCCAATTATTGAAAACTAATTTGTCTGCCAAGATTGACTACATACTTACAGTGTACTCACAAACTACTTACATGATCGTGCATACAGCATCTTAATCAAGTTGCTCAGTTGACAAAGTTCACTACGACAATACAATTGTTTGTAGTGTATAGCACTAAGGATGTTTTAAAAAGCCAGGGAAGTTCAAGCATCTCGCGTTATAATAGACCAGAAATAAAAAGCTCTTGAGAAGACATGTAAATGCTATATATTTATTTTGTGTACATCTGATGATTTAATTTTACTGAGCAAACATTAAAAATGTTTGGAAAAAAAGGCCATGAGGAGCGCCGGAAATCACAAACACCGAGCATGTGCGATGGCATGGATTTAGATCAGTTTTTCGCCGCTGATACCAGTGATGACGAAGATGATTGGCACCGGTACGATTTTTATACCTTACCTTTAAACTAAACGGCAAATTACACCAGTTCAGAAATGATAACTCAGTAGTTGCATGCCTTCTTTCTTTTAACTAACACATAACAGTGATTCCAATCATGGTCATACCATCTCAGGCCATAGGCTTCTTTCCATCTCTATTGGTTTTGAAACTGAATAGTTTATGATTTAAAAATGACAGGCTGAAAATGCTGGATCTACTTGATCTACTTTTTTTTTCATTTTCACGGCACTCTTTGTACTCGTAAAACACATATGGTCACTTTATGGAATAAACAGTGGTAACTTTCAACGAATTTTACTTTTCTTAAATTAAATGTAAACTTTTTTTCGAGCATTGTTTATTGTTGAGTACACAAATGGAGCTTTTTCCCTAGATATGGTGTTGGGGATCGTGAAGCCCTAGAAGTCAGTGTTATCTCGCATGCTTATTGGTCAATTAAATATAGAATATATAGGAAATTTATTAGAACTCTGGCCTGCTGTACATGATAGTATAGAATACACAGTCTATGTGTTTCACACTGCCTAAACTATCCAAGATGGAAAAAATATACTTTTTTAATTTGGAAGAGGAATGAGTATCCCTTGTTCACCTCGAAATCCACTCCTATATTGAGGTAAGTTAGTATTGTGAGCAATCCTTAAGATGCACTCTTACTACCAATTAACATTTACCACAATTAATAAAATTGTTTTAATATTCCAAAAAGGATAAATAAATGTCAAGAACAATGGTTCTTATGAGGATAACGAGTTTAATTTGAAAGAAGTGAGCATATACAACACAGTATTCCTACTTCCAAGGACTATGATAAATAGACAACAGTAAATCTTTTAGCATTCACCAATTATTTAATATTTTTGTACTTTCTGCTATTAAATACACGGTTACAATCTTGTTATTAGCAATTCATATTTTTCATAAATGCATTATTTAATAAGTAGTTAAAGGTTTATCTGTCAAAATTGATGTTTGTTATACATGTGTATGTATTGATTTTGAATAACAATGTCACTTAAGCAAACTTTAAATATTATATCGGTATTTTATGAATAAATTAAATTGACATTCCACGCAATTCAGTCATCCCACGCTGGCTTCGACAATTTGCATAGATATATATATATTGTATATGTACAAGGTTTGTCGGGATTTATTAAAACAAAACAATGGCTAAAACAATGCAATAAGGTGTTTTTTATGCATGTTTTTCAAACATTAAAAAGCTTTCTTATTGATATATATATATATATATATATTATACGTAGGAGTGGTAGACCTGGGGGTGTTGATGTTATTTTTTTGGATTTCAAGTTAAAAGCTACGGTAGTCTAAATTAAGTATTAATGTTAATCATTAATAGTTTAAAATGCATTGTATTGCAAAATGTTATTATGCACGTAGCATAACTGCGTTAGTTTCATGACATAGTCATTATTTATATTTTAAATCTTCTGATTAATTGTTAAATATAATTTGCCTTATTAAGGAATAATGGCATAAAGTAGTTAACAGGTTTATAAATCGGGATTCATAAGTTTTATATAAATATCTGAATATATTATATTGATCAATTAGACATTTAAGTTGTAAAACGCCGATTGGTTATACCATTTTGTTTATGGTTTTTGGTCATGGAACTCGTTTGATTCGTTGAAGTCAATGACTGTTGACTCAGAGGAGCACAATAATAATGTTTTACGTGACTTGCCAAATTTGACACTTAAACCCATATTTGGCAAAGTTGTAGACAAGAGATTGGATCATTATTGTTAACATTAGTATTTGTTTCTGCTTCAATGAAGAGCGTCTGGCAAGTACCAGTTTGAATGAGTGGTAAATATTGCCGAAAAATATTGAAGGAATCAGCACAAGAAGTTGGTGGTTCAAAATTGGGACAATGATAACAAGTTGGAAGATGTTTATATAAAACGTTTTAATCAAACTTTCTATTAGTTCGTAAGGTCACATTTCAGATACAGGTTGAACATAGGTCGCATTAAATCTGAATTGTAAGTGTGTTTATTGTGAATGAACTTTAAGTTCAGCGGAGTTTTCTGCAAGCTTAGTTATTTACAAAAGTCAGGAATTGTGTGTAAATAAAATGGAATACCATGTTCATCGTAGAACAAGGCTGAACACACACAGGCCAAGTCATCATGTTTTACTGTAAGTAAATATATGCAAAAAATATTTTTTACATGAACTTACTATTTAAATTTCACTAATTAACAACTTTTTTTATCTTTAAGATATTAATTATTTTTCAACAAGTCAGTTTGTTGGTATATTTATAACATTATATATTTATTTATTTTGGTCAATAAAAGACTTAAATATAAAGCATATAAAGAAATTACAGAGTAAATTAAAAAGAAGTAATTTGATGATTTAGTTTTAACATAATTTAATAATTTTTATTTCAATTCTTATTTTTTGCCCATATACATATTTCTTCTGGGCCGTTTTGGTGTAGGAAAGCTGCCGTGAAGTGTAAGGTTTCTTTTTATTGAAGAAATGAATAATACCTAAAGGTTTTATCAAACAGACTTTAAATGACTTTTTGATGTGATATTATACACCTTTAGATACAAAAGGCATTTTACAACATCAATTTGCAAATTAATATATAAGTCACTTATAGGTACACAAATTCATTTTATTTCATTTTAAAGTATTTTGAGCAGGTATATTGCACTGGGGTAATACTGAACTTGTACCAAAAGCTTTTTTTTTACATTCAAAGTTATGTACCCTATTCACTTTTTCATGATCTGAAGGGATTTTAATCTGACCATTTAGGTGTTTCAGAAATGGCCATTTGTAGAGTCAATGATATTTCTCTTTTCCATGATTATAAATCAAAATAATAAACTATAAGTATCCTCCATGGCCAAGAGTGTAAGATGGGTTCATTCCTACCTGAGCGTAGGGTGTTGTGTGGAAGTGATGTTTACTGAGTTTCCCCAAAACACCCTGCGCGAGGGTTGGGATGAACCTATCTTACATGAGCTGCTATGGTAGGTGCTTTTTCTCCCACCTCAGTTAATCAAAATTAAGTAAAAATGTAATGTGTTTGCTGTAACTGTTTTTGTAGTGAAAATAAATGCGTATGGATATGTGATAATTCGTGGTTGTCATGGATATGCGCGCATGCAGGCGCAGTGATTCAGACTATGTTATTAGTGAAATCGGTCTTTAAATAGTTCTGAGGAGAGTGAAGAGTTATATCTTGAAAGGTATGTGAAAACCTTTTTATAGTGACATTTGAAGCAAGAAATAATGAATAAGCTTTGTAAATATTGCACCAAGACAATGTTTCTATGATGCTACAGGGAGGTAATTACAATGTGATGACCATTAAAAAGAAAATCCATATGGGCGTTTTATCTTTGCCCATGGGCATGATAAGAATTTATAGCATGGTTAAATTTTTGGATCTACTTATCTGAGGTGGAAGAAATTCTCGAATAGTAAAGTAAAAGTTAAAATGAGGGCAAATTGTGTTAGAAATTGTTGGCTGTGTCATGGACACTACAGCGTCACGGACACTACATCAAGGTTTTGTAGCAGCATTGTTACTTAATCAGAAACAGAATTATCTCAATATAACATTGAAATAATAAGATAATGTTCAAACCCAGAAATAATGGTTCATTATGAAAGCTTATAATGAATTGGTTGGTATTGTTATATATGGGTATGTGAATTATGCATCATGGACAGACTGACTATGGCTGTTCTGGGGGTTGTTTAAACGAGATGGAATTTTAAAATTATAATTTATTTTTATCATGTTTGCATTACATAAATATTTTTGTTTTAATCAACATATTAAATGTAAACTAAAGGGCTAAATTTAACAAAATTAAAATATTTTTTATTATAAATGACCTTATTGAGGTTATATATCAATGAAAAAGAGAATGTTTAACATACCTATGCCTGTAGTATGGGACACTGCTGGAGTGGCTGCAGGGATAACAAGACAGGGTTGATAAGCTGTATCAGGTCTTATACATTTCATTGTTTCCAATCGGGTAATCAAATGAAGCTTATATCACAGGAGGGAAAGTAACTAGGAAGCTGGTGCCCAACAAGGGTGCTGGTGCCCAACTGGGGTTCCAATCCCTTAAACTAGGGAGCCCAACTGGGGTTCCAATCCCTTAAACTAGGGTGCCCAACTGGGGTGCGAATTCCTTTAACTAGGGAACCCAACTAGAATGTTCAACTAAAGGGCGCTTAACTAGGTCGCTCAACTATGGCCACATTGGGGGATCAGAGTCCTAGGCTTGAATTTTAGTTTAGGGGGGGGGGGGGATCTGAAAACAGAGAAGGGGGTAGGAGCCTTTAAGAACACGGAAAAAAATATAGTGTTTTAGAACAAAAGATCTTCAAGGGAGATTTCTGCCTAGGATATTTAGTTTAATTGATTAAGTTACCAGCATGACTTTTTCCCCTGACAAATAGATGACGGCAAATTTTCGACCAAGGCAACGAAATATTGAAGTTTATCGGAGGGGAATTCATATTTTTAGGGGGAAAACGATGCTTAATTTTCAAGGAGAAGGGGCGTTCTTCTATATCAGGTTAAAAAAACCTAAATATAGACTGACATGCATATATATTATGTTCATTAAAAGGAAAGGTAACTCCTGAACATTACAGCTTAAACCCAGTTGTCGGAAAGAATCGTAACAGGATTATAATTATAGCATAGGTTAACTAGCTGGCGATCATTGTATTTTATTTCTTGGGAAATTATTACATTTTTTAAAATAATTACTGCATCTATATATTTATTACATCCAATTTGTTTGTTATTTTCATATCAACAGAGTGAAATAAAGCAGACAGTAATGCTGCTGTTCTGTTGTTTTCATTTGACAGTTTTTATCCATGACTCAATCAAATCATACTGCATTATAAGGCAATGCTTTTTGTCATCAGTGTTCAGAGATGCTGGACTTGATTTTCATAACTTCATGTTTTCGTTTTATACATACTTTGTACATAAATGTCTGTCAAATGTCATTTTACATCAATAAACAAAGATTACTGTCATTTTTGTGCATCACTAACACTGAATCAAACATTTATTTTTTAACTTTATAAAGGGAGATAATTAAGCTGTTTCTCATAGATGTATATTCTAGATTGCTATGGGTTTTGTAAAGGATGTTCTCGTATTAATGTCTAAGACCTATCAACACTACATCTTTCATCTTTGCTGATATACTGCTTTTTTATGTCAATGTTTTTTATTATCTTAAAACAATCTTGCCTTGTTAAGTCACAATATATTGTCGTTTATAATATATGGTCTGAACCAGGGCTTTTAATGTCAACAAAAACAAGCTACAGGCACAGTTACATTAATGGATGGTCCCATTACTTGCAGTTACCACTGGAAAAGACATTATCATCAGTATATAAGTGTTAAAATAATTTATATCACAAACAAATCTATTTTTGAAAATAGTTTATGGGTAAATAATGTCCTGAAGCAGGTTTTAACTTGTTTGTACAAGCTTGCAAAATTCAGAAAACTAATTGGATGCTGATTGAAATCAGAGACACTAATGCATCATATGAAAGTTACCTATATCTTTAAAAAGCATTTCATAGATGAAATACTTGATTGTCCCCAAAGGACATTAAAAATTGAAGAAAACAAAATCCAACGAACACTGGTTTGTACTGGTTTCAGATGGGTTCTAATGTCCTAGTTGATGGGTTTTAATGTCCTAGTTGATGGGTTCTAATGTCCTAGTTGAATAATGGGTTTGGCCTCTGATCTTAGAATTATGTTGACGATCTGGTGTTTTTTTAGTTTATTTATACTTGCACTGGGGAAAAGGCCATTTACCGAGTGCTCCGATAAGATTGTTATAGTCATATTAGGTGTTTAGAGCATATATAGTCCACAGAGAGAATGTAACCCTGTATGGAGCTAATTCTGGTTCTTTATCGTGCACCAGTGTATAGCACAGTGTGTGTCACACGGAACCCCTATTCAGATCTGTTTTGATAACTTCTTTTAAATAAAAACTCCTTTAGGTAACTTTAAATTTCTATTGAAAATGTCAGAAGAACGGTTATATATTTTGAAATTATGCGGGGTAAAGTTGTTTTTTAAATCATATTGAATAATTGCCCAAATTTTGAGGCAACTGATTGATTTTCAACAATACTCGATCATGCTTCCATGTAATATAAGAATCTGTCATGTGATTCCCATACAGATAGAAAAATCCGACACGAGGGCATCTGTGTAAGCCGTTAACAAGGCTTGCTGAGTTACCGGTCACGCAGTGTGCCCGAGGGTTGGATTTTTCGATCCGCACCGGAAAAACATGATTTATAATTTTTCTTGCATACCTAAAATTATGAATTTGTGGAAAAGTTGATGTTGAAAACGCACTTGTACATTTCACCAAAAAGTGTGTGCGACGTTGTTTACTGACGTCATAAAGCGCAGTAATTTTAAATCACTATCGACGTCAAATAGTTCCTAAAAATTGCGCTTTTATAATTATTTACTTTCAATTTTGATTAAAAGTATTGTAAACTTATATTTTTGATTGCGCTTTATTGAAATTGCATAATATACTTTTCATAAACCATACAATTTCATAAACCATACAATAAAAAAAAAAGAAGTGGCGCGTTGTTGCACGTGACTCGTCTTACATGAGGGGGTGTAAGACGAATTTTTTCAGCACTGGTCACATGACCGGAAACACACATCCGGTATGCAAGAATATTATTTCTATACCAATGTATGAGAAAGAGTATGTCATTGGATTGGTGGATGGAAGGACGGGCAGGCTTTGGATTGCTTTTGAGGGGGGGGGGGGGGGGGGGGGGGGGGGGGGGGGTCAATGTCACTTAGTTACCTAGAGTAGAAAATGAAAAAAATCATACATGCAAAGAGAATTTAAGGCCACTGCTTTTTTCGAACTCGTACAAGAAATTAATTGGGTTGGTCAATGTGTTGTGTCAATGTGTGTGGAGTCTCCACGCGTACTTTGACCAACCCAATTGCGTTCATATCCCCGATAATGACATCAACCCCGCAATTCATTCCCTATATTTACACCAATAGTTCATTATTTCATTCATGAATTGTTAAAAAAATACTTCATTTCATTTAAGAAAACCTTTCAGTAATCCGTTCTTACTCATTCTGTAAATAGAACGACCCGACTATAACCGGAAACATTTTTTTCAAATGACGTCACAATAACGCGGGAAAAGATCAACCACTTGAAATCACTTTAAAACGTAAAATTAAAGCAATTCTGGTACCAATATATTTAAAATATAATAAACTTACACTTTTAAAAATGTTGATCTATATTTTACGGGATCTGCAGACACAATACAACCAATAACAAGATCAATAGCTTTCATGTATATTGTTATGCAATGAATTACGATCCGAACATATCCGAAAATGTTGCGTTCATCGATTGATGAACGCAATTGCCGATAGGCAGTTCATTTAAGGAACGGAAGTTGAGGTGTAAATATTTACCTATAATTTCTAATTGACCATATCCAAAACCTGGTTCATCGCACTGTGGCCCTTCTAGTTGAATAGTGGCTGCCTTATTTGATGACATTGTCGCTGGGACAGGAATCTACCATGATGTCATATCCATTATGTTTAAGAACTATAGGAATTATTGATTGCGTGATTCAGTTCTTCTAATGATATTATTCAAACAACTCTTTTCAATAGTTATTTGGCAACATTTTACCAATACTTCCCTGTATACAATATAGCTTTAGACTTGACTCATCATTACATATATCGCTCCCTGTGATATTTAGTTCTTATAACAAGAACGTGGTGTGATGGGTGAATTTATCACATCCAGTGATAGCTGTAGAAATTTACCATTAGAATATTCTTCCTTTCTCTATATAATTTAGATATTTGTACATTTTTCTTTTCTTCTCATTCTATTAAGTCTGAAAACCTGATTACGTTAAAACATACAGTCAAATTAGAATGGCCTTGGTGGTTCGCAAGTTGTAGACAAATATAATAATCATGAATATTTATGTCGCATTTCAAACTTTGTTGCACATGCACATGTATTTGATTTATTGCACATGGCTATGTTTAGAAAACTGTTTTTTTACCCTCAGGGATATAATTATGTTCCAGAAGAAATATTACGTTGTAGATAAAGGCGCATGCTGACAATTTCTGGTAATAATTAAAGTCTCCGTAACAGCATTATAGTTAAAGGGACTGAAATGAAATTGACCAATGTTAAAACTGTAATCATATTTAAAATTTATTATTAGTTATCCACATTTTAACCGTAAAGAAGTTCAATTGTCAGGGTTTTCAAAATATTGAATGATGTGAAGTAACCTAGTTGTAATAATTTAAAGTGTTTCTGTAAGCTGTTTCGTTTAGTGTTAAAAGGGGGTAGTCATGAGTGTTAAAAGGGGGTAGTCATGAGTGTTAAAAGGGGGTAGTCATGAGTGTTAAAAGGGGGTAGTCATGAGTGTTAAAAGGGGGTAGTCATGAGTGTTAAAAGGGGGTAGTCATGAGTGTTAAAAGGGGGTAGTCATGAGTGTTAAAAGGGGGTAGTCATGCTTTAGATTGCCTGTGCACTGAGGGTGTTGTGGAAATCTTGGCTATGAATATACCAGGTAGTTCTCAATTCAAGTACTTTTGCTCCAGGAAATTATCTCAAAGTTGAATAAGAATACATCCTACATTTTCAGCCCATGAAATTGAAGAAAGGCAATCATTAAGTACTTATAGGCTTAATCATTAAGAATTTCAACGTTTGCGTGTATTTAAAGGTCCACCTAACTGGCACTCATCTGATACATGCTTCCTGTGTCAAATTGTGTGATGAGTATGTGTTAGCCATTGAGGTAGTATTCTAAGATAGATGACTGGAAGCAATATTTTAATGATTAAGAATGAGCTACGCTATCTCAGCCCATTTTTAATCATAAAAAATGTTACTTTGTGTCATACACATTAACAATACATATTACTAAAATATTTTAGACCTAACAATTTATTTAAATATCGAAAATTCACTACTGAAATATATTTTTCAAACTTAATGCCGTCCCCTTAGATTGTAAACATTTGAAGTATTGATTTTGTTTGTTTTCTTTTTTGATAAAGACCGGTCAATTCTTCTTTTATGTCTTAATTGAATAATTATATGTATGGCATTGAAGTGTTCCTGGTTTTTAACCCTCGGGACATTTTGTTGTATTGCCTTAAAATTTTCCACGACGTTAAGACAGATCAGTGTATAATTTATTATAAACTTTGACAAGTTGTTGACGTTTACGATGTCATATTCGTAACATTAGGCAGAAATGAATAAAAGTACATCTGCGTTGTACTATATTTATAAATTTCATCAATGTTAATATATTTTAAGATGTTCATGTGTGATGATTGCTGTTGATGTTAGTTCATAAAATGTGTGTAAATAAAAAGTCTATGGATGTTATGTATATTCGAGTGTCATGTCATTAAGATAAGGATTTAAATTTCGCGGAATGCTCGTTTGTTTCTCTTTTTTTGTCAGCGGTAAACAATGAATCATTATTGTGGCTTGATATTTAAAACAGGAGTTGACATTGACATTGTGTACTAAAGTTAGACTTTCTTTATCATTTAAAGAAAGCGTAATCCTGATTTAGCGACATTTTATCAAATTAAACTTTCAAGATCTATGTATGTAAATAATGTTACAAGTTGTAAGGACATAATTTTACAGCATTGTGAATTGTCATGTTGAAGTTAGGAATCTGTTTCATTTTCAAATTATAAACATTCTTTGTCAGTGAAATATTTTATGACAGAGCTAACAATTTATTGGATATTTATGTGATTTGAAGTAAACAAATAGATTTTGTTCAGAAAAATCATTTTTCAAAGGGAGATAATTTGGATATCACCTTCAAGTGTAATTGTGTTACAGCAGAGAAATTGGCAGTTTTAAAGATGATATGCAGTCTACCATATATATATGTAATATTTTTGATTCTTTAAGACAGAAACCTTTATCATCTGGAATTTGTGAAATTTGGAAAGCCAATAAACCATTAAGTCTTATACGGCTGAACCAACGAAAAATGGAACAAAAAAAGGAACAACACTTAGAACAGATAGCTTAGACAGTTTCTTTAACATTAGATTTTGTCAATACAAAGGTAGTAAGTTATATACCGACACTAAGGGACCGTGATATGATGTATATTTTCTGGATGTAATAAAATCCAGCTTGCATATGTAATGCGAAAAGTAAAAGAAGCCATCAGATCTATGGCGATATTTGAGCGAAACATGTAGAAAATTGCAATATCAGGGTTAAAGTAACAGTTAGCAGAAGACAGTTTATTACGGCAGTGTTTATCTCAAAAATTGGATTTTTGTTTTTTTGTTGTGATTCATACCTCGAAATATACTGGCCTAAGGATTTTGGTAATAAAAAAAAAGTGCTTAAAGAATTTTGGACAATCAATGATAAAGCCTTCATACATGAGCTGAGTGGGATATTGTTAAAGTTTGAAAATATAAATAGTAAGGACAATGTTGAAGTCTGTAAGGTTTTCATTACATCGTAGCAACGTTAGTTTGCAGAGTGGAAGTGATTGTGACAATATCTCCATTGACGACGACGGATACTTGTAAGTTGTTACTGTGAGGTTTTCTGTTATATTGTCGCAGTTGTTGGTTGTTCGTTGTCAGCATTGAAAACTATTAAAACCAAACTCCCATGGCAAGGATTTGAACCCGGCTTGCCTTGGTGAAAAACAGTGTGCTTTAACGCTCTAAATCGATAAATTATGAATTGTCACAAGTGGTAATTTAAAAAAAATTAAAAAAATTGGCATGTTATTTATGGTAAGAGAATGATCAACTATGTTAAAAGAACCATGGATCCTGAGTCATGTTAAATTAAGCTAAGTTTAAGTAACAGAAAATTTATACAGTCAAACCCTGTTGGCTCGAACTCCCTTGGCTCAGATTCCTCGTTGGCTCGAACTCCCTTGGCTCAGATTCCTCGTTGGCTCGAACTCCCTTGGCTCAGATTCCTCGTTGGCTCGAACTCCCTTGGCTCAGATTCCTCGTTGGCTCGAACTCCCTTGGCTCAGATTCCTCGTTGGCTCGAACTCCCTTGGCTCAGATTCCTCGTTGGCTCGAACTCCCTTGGCTCAGATTCCTCGTTGGCTCGAACTCCCTTGGCTCAGATTCCTCGTTGGCTCGAACTCCCTTGGCTCAGATTCCTCGTTGGCTCGAACTCCCTTGGCTCAGATTCCTCGTTGGCTCGAACTCCCTTGGCTCAGATTCCTCGTTGGCTCGAACTCCCCTGGCTCAGATTCCTCGTTGGCTCGAACTCCCCTGGCTCAGATTCCTCGTTGGCTCAAACTCCCCTGGCTCAGATTCCTCGTTGGCTCGAACTCCCCTGGCTCAGATTCCTCGTTGGCTCGAACTCCCTTGGCTCAGATTCCTCGTTGGCTCGAACTCCCTTGGCTCAGATTCCTCGTTGGCTCGAACTCCCTTGGCTCAGATTCCTCGTTGGCTCGAACTGGATTTTTTTATACTGAATGTTAGCATTCCCGCTTGGCTGGAATTTTCTGAGGCTCGAGATATTTTCTCTGGTCCCTGGGAGTTCCAGCCAACAGGGTTCGACTGTAATATATGTCATCAAATTTGACATGGCTGATTATTTAATAGTTACTATGAGACCTATATTTGCTTGTCGCTGTTATTATGTAAAAATGTAGGTAATTTTCTATTTGCTAAGTTTCGAATTTATCTGTACGAGGCTCTAGCATATTTTTGCGAGTGGCTATTGTGCTTAGTCACATAATGATAAAATACATTCAGAAAAATGTGAATGGCTTACATAAAATTGTAATAAATTATACCAATCAAGGAATTTTGAAAGCTAGGGCAAAAGTCATTTGCAATATGCAATTTTTATTCGCATCTTGCAAGTATGCAAGTCAAAATTCAAAATTTAACCCCGTATTTCCCCGTATGGATCACTTATAATGATTTTACTTATATAAATATGATAATATGTTCTTTTTATCTAACTAAGATTAATTGTAGTTAGACACATGTAACCAAAACCTGTCAAACTGATCTGTACAAAGTAGGCAATTAAAGCATGCCTCGGGCCAAACCAATTTAATTTTCTGTTTGACGGATTTTGGCCACCGAAAGTTGGAGCGATTTTTTTCTCCATGTCGTTTAAAAAACAACAGTCAGATTCATATTTATAATGATAATCCTGACCATAACAACATTATAAACCCTACTAGGTGTTATTTATGAGGAACTTTTAACCCCATCAAGAATTTATTTTAGATACCGTTTCATTCTGTCCGAATGGTCTTAAGTCATTATGTCACATGTTTTTGTGTTGCTCCTCACAAAACAGCTTCTTAAGCAACAGATCAGCCAATGACATTTCAGATACGCAAACATTAAGTGCTAGGTTTAATTGTTAAGAATTTCAACTTTCACGCATTTTTAAAAGTCTGCCTACTGTGACTGATTCAATACACATTCTTTGCATCATTGACAATGTGTCAGCCAATGAGATTGTATTTTACATTCCCTGCGTCATTGACAATGTGTCAGCCAATGAGATTGTATTTTACATTCCCTGTGTCATTGACAATGTGTCAGCCAATGAGATTGTATTTTACATTCCCTGTGTCATTGACAATGTGTCAGCCAATGAGATTGTATTTTACATTCCCTGCGTCATTGACAATGTGTCAGCCAATGAAATTGTATTTTACATTCCCTGCGTCATTGCCAATGAGATTGTATTTTACATTCCCTGCGTCATTGACAATGTGTCAGCCAATGAGATTGTATTTTACATTCCCTGTGTCATTGACAATGAGATTGTATTTTACATTCCCTGTGTCATTGCCAATGAGATTGTATTTTACATTCCCTGCGTCATTGACAATGTGTCAGCCAATGAGATTGTATTTTAGGTTCCCTGCGTCATTGACAATGTGTCAGCCGATGAGATTGTATTTTACATTCCCTGCGTCATTGACAATGTGTCAGCCAATGAGATTGTATTTTACATTCCCTGTGTCATTGACAATGTGTCAGCCAATGAGATTGTATTTTACATTCCCTGCGTCATTGCCAATGAGATTGTATTTTACATTCCCTGTGTCATTGACAATGAGATTGTATTTTACATTCCCTGTGTCATTGACAATGTGTCAGCCAATGAGATTGTATTTTACATTCCCTGTGTCATTGACAATGTGTCAGCCAATGAGATTGTATTTTACATTCCCTGCGTCATTGACAATGTGTCAGCCAATGAGATTGTATTTTACATTCCCTGTGTCATTGACAATGTGTCAGCCAATGAGATTGTATATTACATTCCCTGCGTCATTGCCAATGAGATTGTATTTTACATTCCCTGCGTCATTGACAATGTGTCAGCCAATGAGATTGTATTTTACATTCCCTGCGTCATTGACAATGTGTCAGCCAATGAGATTGTATTTTACATTTCCTGCGTCATTGACAATGTGTCAGCCAATGAGATTGTATTTTACATTCCCTGCGTCATTGACAATGTGTCAGCCAATGAGATTGTATTTTACATTCCCTGCATCATTGCCAATGAGATTGTATTTTACATTCCCTGTGTCATTGACAATGAGATTGTATTTTACATTCCCTGCGTCATTGACAATGTGTCAGCCAATGAGATTGTATTTTACATTCCCTGCGTCATTGACAATGTGTCAGCCAATGAGATTGTATTTTACATTCCCTGCGTCATTGACAATGAGATTGTATTTTACATTCCCTGCGTCACTGACAATGAGATTGTATTTTACATTCCCTGCGTCATTGACAATGAGATTGTATTTTACATTCCCTGCGTCATTGACAATGTGTCAGCCAATGAAATTGTATTTTACATTCCCTGCGTCATTGACAATGAGATTGTATTTTACATTCCCTGTGTCATTGACAATGAGATTGTATTTTACATTCCCTGTGTCATTGACAATGTGTCAGCCAATGAGATTGTATTTTACATTCCCTGTGTCATTGACAATGTGTCAGCCAATGAGATTGTATTTTACATTCCCTGCGTCATTGACAATGTGTCAGCCAATGAGATTGTATTTTACATTCCCTGTGTCATTGACAATGTGTCAGCCAATGAGATTGTATATTACATTCCCTGCGTCATTGCCAATGAGATTGTATTTTACATTCCCTGCGTCATTGACAATGTGTCAGCCAATGAGATTGTATTTTACATTCCCTGCGTCATTGACAATGTGTCAGCCAATGAGATTGTATTTTACATTTCCTGCGTCATTGACAATGTGTCAGCCAATGAGATTGTATTTTACATTCCCTGCGTCATTGACAATGTGTCAGCCAATGAGATTGTATTTTACATTCCCTGCGTCATTGCCAATGAGATTGTATTTTACATTCCCTGTGTCATTGACAATGAAATTGTATTTTACATTCCCTGCGTCATTGACAATGTGTCAGCCAATGAGATTGTATTTTACATTCCCTGCGTCATTGACAATGTGTCAGCCAATGAGATTGTATTTTACATTCCCTGCGTCATTGCCAATGAGATTGTATTTTACATTCCCTGCGTCATTGACAATGAGATTGTATTTTACATTCCCTGCGTCATTGACAATGAGATTGTATTTTACATTCCCTGCGTCATTGACAATGTGTCAGCCAATGAAATTGTATTTTACATTCCCTGCGTCATTGACAATGTGTCAGCCAATGAAATTGTATTTTACATTCCCTGCGTCATTGACAATGTGTCAGCCGATGAGATTGTATTTTACATTCCCTGCGTCATTGACAATGTGTCAGCCGATGAGATTGTATTTTACATTCCCTGCGTCATTGACAATGTGTCAGCCGATGAGATTGTATTTTACATTCCCTGCGTCATTGACAATGTGTCAGCCAATGAGATTGTATTTTACATTCCCTGTGTCATTGACAATGTGTCAGCCAATGAAATTGTATTTTACATTCCCTGCGTCATTGCCAATGAGATTGTATTTTACATTCCCTGTGTCATTGACAATGAGATTGTATTTTACATTCCCTGCGTCATTGACAATGTGTCAGCCAATGAAATTGTATTTTACATTCCCTGCGTCATTGACAATGTGTCAGCCGATGAGATTGTATTTTACATTCCCTGCGTCATTGACAATGTGTCAGCCGATGAGATTGTATTTTACATTCCCTGCGTCATTGACAATGTGTCAGCCGATGAGATTGTATTTTACATTCCCTGCGTCATTGACAATGTGTCAGCCAATGAGATTGTATTTTAGGTTCCCTGCGTCATTGACAATGTGTCAGCCGATGAGATTGTATTTTACATTCCCTGCGTCATTGACAATGTGTCGGCCAATGAAATTGTATTTTACATTCCCTGCTTCATTGACAATGTGTCAGCCAATGAGATTGTATTTTACATTCCCTGCGTCATTGACAATGTGTCAGCCGATGAGATTGTATTTTACATTCCCTGCGTCATTGACAATGTGTCAGCCAATGAGATGTATATTTTAAGTCACACTAAGCTCACTCCATCCCTTCTAAATCATTAAGAATTTATTTCATGTTATCTAACAAATACGTAGTAAAAAGTAGGATTGGTTGTATGATTTTGTTTTATTCATATTTTTACATTTTCTGAAAAAAAGTGTGTGTTTATTTGGTTGAACAAGACTTTGAAACGGTGCGCCCTTAAATAATAAAACAATGATGTATTTTCTGCGGTCTTCAAAGTTCATGTTGTTGCATAAATTTACAACATGACTTTGTGTTACACTAGCTGTGGATAATTAATTCATGTTTCCGGAAACAAAACCACATTCAAGAGTCACTTTGTCACAATTATAACTGTTTTGAACCAAGGCAACCTGATTGTTGGTTTAATTATTCCTTTAAATTTCATGATAATAAAACAGAAATGAAAACATAATATTTAAAAATACAACTAATTTAGAATTTGACTAAAAGCTTAAATAGGCCATTTTCTTTGGCATCAAAAACTGTATGTTTTATGATTGTTGAAAATGTGTAAGTTGGGAAATATATACATAATATGTGTCAAAAATAGAATGTAAGATGTTTATAAGGTAAGTGAGTTAACACAATGGTGTTTTTTTTCATCATCGATAGTATTTGTGTACCTAAAGTATATGTAAGAATCTTTTTAGCATATTTTTTAGGTCTTTTTTAATTTGCAGCTGTGCATATGTTGGCTAGATCATTCCTTTCACAGAACTCATTTTTTTACCAAAATAACTTATTTACATTTAGGGCAATATTTCTAATTTTAGCTATTACACTTACCTCCCATGTCAGAAGGTTGGACATTGGGGGTATTTAATTATTAGGGATTGAAATTTGGTCCAAAATCAAAATCACTAGCCATTTTGGATTTTATAATGGAAATCAGAAGTTTATCAAAATGTACAAACTTACTCATTAGGATATATTTAAACGTCAATAAGAATTCTTAACAGATTAGAACACAACGTACATTTTCAGCCAATGAAATTGCAAATTGGCAATCATTAAGTTCGATGTTTAATCATTACGAATTTCAACTTTTGCCGATTTTTAAAGGTCCACCTACTTCCAATCATCCTATACAAAAGCTCTGCATCAGATTTTGGGTTTGCAATGTGTCAGCCAATGAGGTAATATTCTAAGCATGAAGTGATATTTCAATGATTAAGGAAGGTTTGTTCGCTATGTTCACTCCACCCATTATTGATCATTAAAATGTTACTTCATGTCATCTAACTATTGCATAGAACTGATAGCATTACTTCCCTGTTATTATGGTGTGTTTTTGATGTATGGAAGCAATTATTCAACAATAAGATTATGCAATCGATTTATATCGCCAATCTTAATTGTAAACAATTGTTTTCAGACAATACTGGAGCATAATTTTATACCATATATTTAGACTGGGTTTTCCAGATGACGCAATCAATTGTCAATTTCTTGAGTTTTCCCAGAGGCTATTGACATTAGCATTCAATTTTGAAGCGTTTAGATCTCAATACTGTCATCTATCTACTTGAGGAGGGGTAAGGTAAGCATAGTGCTATGTGAAATGACCCAATAGTTCTATGTGAGATTAGTACCCTGTTTATATGACTGACATTTGCCCCGCACCATTTGGGGGGGTGGGGGCTAACATATTAATGAGGGTAAATTTACCCTTGTGGTATGTTCGGACATGTTTGTATTGTATATTGTAAGTTCTTCAAAGGTTTTGCTTTTGTATGACATGAAATTATTTTATTACACACTGGGACAAAGTATTATTTGTGGCTTCATGCTCAAATGCCCCAAAAGGTGATATTGTTTTCCTCTTAGGTCAACCAACAGTCAAAATCAAGTGAAAAATTAAATCAACTTTATTCATAAATGGTTAACTTATGTAGCATTTTGATTATTTCCCGATATTTTTCTATCTTTCAGTTCCGCGCCAGTTAAATACTTTGAACATGATTCCATACGAGGGAGGTTGCGGAGAATCCTCATACGGAATTCCACAGCGCGTAAGTTTAACTTGTTTTGCATGGAATAATGCTTTTTAATTTTTTAGGTTGACTGTTGTTGATTTAAAATTGGTTCACTTGTGAATCATGGCAGACACAGGGATTACTTTGTCCAACCATGGCATTATGGTCATCACACGTTTTTATTTCTGATCAATAACTTTTGAACGTAATATGCACAATGGTCATGGTCAGTAGGTAATCCCTATTGAATTTAGGGTCAAAGGTCAAGATCATTAAGTGACCTTTACTTGTCAATAATGGTGTTTTTGTTTCAAATCAATTAATTTTGAACAACTTAGTGCAGAGTCTTCAAACTTGGTATCATAGTTAGTAGATGTCCCATATTGGGGTCAAAGGTCAAGATCATAGTGACCTTTACTAGTCAATAATGGTGCTTTTATTTCTAATCAATTAATTTTGAACAACTTGGTGCAAAGTCTTCAAACTTGGTATCATGGTCAGTAAATGTCCCATATTGGGGTCAAAGGTCAAGATCATGGTGACCTTTACTAGATTTTTTTTGGGCTTCCCTGAGAGGCACCCTGTCCGATTTGCAGAATCATATTTTAAAAAAGAAAATCAGTGTCATAGCTTTGTGGTTTCTTATTGTAATGATGTTGAAGCTCCGTATGAGATACTTAAGTATTGCAAGGTGAAGGTCACCACACTAAGATACCTTCCAAGATATATGGAACTTGGAACACATGTTAAGAGTGACAGTATGCATAACTTTCGTATAGCTCACAACTCTGTCTAAAACTTGTGTTTGTTTATGACAAAACTTATTTCCAGTCCATTAATTAAAATTTGGGCTCATTTTTTTCATCTCAAATAGATACTCATTTTACTTTGAATACAAATATACAAAGCGAACTTACAGGATATTTATATCCAGTTTATGCACTTACTTTTTATAATTGCTATTTACAGGTCTGGCTTTCACGGTGTTTGACGTCATTGCGAAGAGCCTGGTGTGTATACTCTACTTCGTACGAGTCATTCTTGATGATATGTCAACGTACGAGTGGTAAGATTTTTTAATCTGAACAACCCTTGATCCACCAGTTGTTACAAACGCTGGTAGCTTAAAAAGTCCATGCTTGTTCCTAGTCTTTTCATAACATACAATTCCATTGGATACACTGGGCAAATGGACTGCATAGACATTGTACTCGCGAATAATTGATGAGGTAAAATTCAGATGTTTGATTGGACGGCCTGAAACACACCTTAGGCTATACAGAAATACTGAACATTTACGGTTGAATTCATGCATTGCAAAATTTCCCTAGCCTGTTTTTCCATAGTATATCTTGTACTATTATCGGAATAATATAGTGAAGACCGGGTCAATTCCAAAGTCATGCTTGAATCTGAATTTTCAAATTTTCAGTTAGAGCTTTTCCACTGTTTAGAAATTTTAAAACTCACAAACTGGGACTCATTTTCATCAGTGTCATTTCTTTATTAACATTACATTTGGATACAATAAGGCGTCCTTTCCTTTTTTAACTTCATTTTTATACCCTTTTTCTTCTTCAACATAATG
This sequence comes from Mya arenaria, assembly GCF_026914265.1. NCBI lineage: Eukaryota > Metazoa > Mollusca > Bivalvia > Myida > Myidae > Mya > Mya arenaria. Next base: position 72,258,985 of record NC_069131.1, read on the forward strand.
TAACAAAAAATTCTTTACATGTACGATTGCATTTAATTTCACCTCGTGAATGCCACTCGTGAAATAAATCTCTTGGTACTCATATGGTGAAATATGTTGCGATCTTACACTGAAACAAAAATGCTTTCCTCTATATCACTTGATGAAATATGTTGCAATCTTACACTTAAACAAAATTGCTTTCCTCTTCATCACTTGATGAAATATTTTGCGATCTTACACTGAAACAAAAATGCTCTCCTCTATATCACTTGATGAAATATGTTGCGATCTTACACTGAAACAAAAATGCTCTCTTCTATAACACTTGATGAAATATGTTGCGTCCTACACTGAAACAAAAATGCTTTCCTTTATATCATGAATTATTGTCAACCTTGACTTACAGAATGCTTTATTTCCAGTTCTGGCGATCCGTGCCAAGTTGTCAACGGCACAAAACAATCTTCAGGTTCATCTAAGGTCAACTGGTAAGGTGGTTTTGTGGCAAATTATTGTGTATTGACTATTTGATTAATTGAATTAGAACACATGACATACTGGATGTTGACCAGATAATGAGTATCTTTTCATCAGTCTGATATTTTTTGTCTTTTTGGAACTGTTTCCAATGGCTCTTTTATTGGTAAAAATATAAATTGATTGCACCACAAAAAATATGAATATCTGGATGAAAAATCAGAGTACACTTAAGACAATAAACATTTAAATGTGCAACAAGTATAAAAACAGCTTGTTTGTCTTTTTGTGTATGTATGTGTGTTAATCATCAAATAAAACATACTGTCCTTTATATCATTTTTTTACGATATTTAACTTTTCAAATTGATTGATTATTCATTATAAAGGAGTTCTTGCCCCTTGATTTATTAATAGCTAAATTATTACTGCTATAATTTTCTATTCATGGGCAATAACTCCTTCATAATGCAAACATAACATTGATTTACTGGTACATTTAGGTCAAGGCAGAATCTAGGATTTAACATTTCTCAAATTACTTCAAAGTGGTTGTAATTCAAGGTGAACATTTGAGAAATAGGTGATAAAATATGATGCTCTTTTCATTGTAAGACCACTGATGTTTCTCTCTTTCCCATGTCATGATTGTAAAACAGATTTAAAACAGAATCACTCTATGAAATTAGACACTTGACAAACTGAATATCCTTTGTGTCCTTCTGTAACCTTAGTTTTGAAAAATGATCATGAACATAACTTGTGTTGATATGATATGTTTGCATGATAAATTCATAAAAGAGCATTTTATATACATGAAGTTTTCATCTTTATTTTAATGTAATAGTTAATGTGAAAGAAATTTCTAAGTAAGAACCTTATAAATAGAATTCTTATTATTGACATTTGCTTTTTCCCCTTTTATTTCTAAAGATTTTTTTTTGTAAAAAATGAGCCATTTTAAGCCCTTCTTTCTTTTAAAAAATACCCATTTTGTCATTAAAAGCACCTGCCTTTTATTGGGGTGTTATAGACTATTAAAGTGGATTTGTTTTCGAAGCGGTTAAACTTTGATTTAATTAAAAGTGAAGTTTATTGCAATTCTTTGTACATATAAATACAAATAATTTCATGAAAAGATGCATTCAGATTAACATAGAATTAGATATGGCACTCTTTAAAAAGTGTGAATAAATAAAATAGGCTTAAAGTGGTAATATATAGATATGTTTTCCTTATTTCTGATAATTGTTATCTAAAAGAATTAATATGACACATGCTTATAAATATTTTTTCGTTTATAACACTATCAAGTTACATAATGAATTCAACTTTTTTGCAAATTAATTCAACTTTTTGCATAATTATGTTAAATGGCTGTTTTTCATGCAATTTTATGCTGCTAGTAATGATAGCATCTTCAATTACTCTGTAACAAAAGTGCATTTTTTTAATACACATTAAAGGTGAATAAATGGATCATTACATAACTGAAAAAAACACATGGTAAATAACCACATATTGTGCTTATATAAATATCAATATCATTTTTTGACCTTCAGTAAAACAAAATTATCTAAAACATACTTTAAGTATTGAGGGGTACAGTTTTTTAGAAAAAGTAACTGCATGCACAACCTGAGTTATTAAATTTCAGGGCGCGTACGTGTATTAATTCCATCACGAGGGTTGTGTGTGCAGAGTGTAACAGTTTTTTTACCAGGTTGTCAAGGACAACATTCCAAAATTAAGAAAAAATAATGAATTGCACTGTAATTTACCTGCACAGTTAAGCTGAACCTATTCTTAATACCGTTCTGATATTGATGTTAATGTACAGACAAACAAACCACTTGCCCACATGGTACTAGTTCAACTGATCTATTTTTAGATGCATTATTCTCGCTAATCATTTAGCTTACAAGCCATGACATTTAGTTAAACAAAATGTTTTGAGTCCAGCTTCCTATGAAGCTGAGGGTTTTCTGAAGGGTATTTGTTACCAATATAACGAGATTATATATTATTTTACAGGCATGTGATGTTATGGGTCCATCGTCCAATGTGGCTGTGGGTCATGCAAGTTGTCCTCTCCGTGATAACATTCGTCAAGGGTCTATTAAAAATTTACATCGCTAAGGTAACAAGACAAAATTCCAAGATATTTGTTGGGTGTTTAGTAACAAAGCATAAATTTAAAAATTATAGATGAGTTGGGTAACAGATAGTCCCTTTCAACACTAAATTCCTGTATCACATGAATGTTTTTGTAAGTTAAATTGATAAATGTCTTCAGAGGTATTTTTATATGAATAATTTTGATCCTTTGAAGTTTGTTTCAGTAAACAATTTTTTTATAAAAGTTGAGCCAGGTTTCCTAAGGTAGTAAAATCTAATTATGACTTTGTGTATATCCTTATGTAACAGAAGAAATAATATGTAAGTATGAGGCCACAGTACAGTAATAGTTTGTTCGGTGTTTCTCGTCTAAACCACAATAATTTCCTAGACTGTTCCTCTACTGGAACCAATTTTTTTTTTTTTCATTTCAAAACAACAACAAAAAATACCCACATGCAACCACCCTTAAAGCTGCACTCTCACAGATTTACGGTATTGATTTTTCTTTTAATTTATGTCTCAGAATCAGCCTTTTTGGCATCATTGCCTTCAATTCAGTCAAATAAGGTAAAGCACAATAGAACAGGTCTCAATTATAAGGAAAACTTTCGAAAAACACATTTTGCTTAAAGCTCAATTGTTTGAAAAACTGCCGAAGAACTCACTTTTCTTAAAGCTAGCCATTAAACCATTTTCGAATGTAGATATGGAAACCTACGATCTGATCTTTTGTCAGCAGTCTTGTATCACAGGTTTCAAGACATTTATGACATTCAAGTTAGGCCCGTTCCAAGACAAAATTAAAATAAAAGTTGCTAATCTGTGAGACTGCAGCTTTAAGAGCAGGAAGGGAAACACCAATAGAACTCTTTATTATTTATTGTGGCCTGAAATGAATTATAAATGTATGTTTAACTAGATACATTTACCCTTGTGCGTCTTCCCTAAGTCAACTCCCTCCTCTCTTACAATATCTTGGTATTTTTAGGGAATTTTTTTTTGTTAATGTTATGTTTATTTCATTTTTTCAATGGTTTTATTTTGTTAAAGAAATCTTGTTGTGCATATTCATATTGTTTCGTGGCCAATTTTGTTTGTGATTGGAGATTGTTGTGTGAGACCTATTCCATCTAATATATTTCCATCTAAATGTGAGTTAATGTTAAATATCGCTTTAAGAAATAAATGTGAATCTGTTTGTGTAAGTGTATTTGCATGTGCAGATTTGTTTGTTAATTGTTGTTTTTGAGAACGCTTATTGAATGATTGACAGACGGATTTAGTATGCAAATAGTTAGTAGAATTATTAATCAGAACGAAGTAAGGAATTAATTTAATAAATTACCTATGATAAATAGCCAGCCTCTTTTCGTAGATGAACTTAGTAACATAGAGCATAGTTTGTCGTTAATTTGATCTAAGCACATGAACATTTGATACTTGTGCTAAAACAACATTTATGGTCATTTGACACCAGCTCTAATGAATCAATGTTTTGTTTAATTTGTTTAAATATATTAATCAGTTCAAGGATACACAAAAATGACTGCACAATAAACAAATAATTCAAAATTATATAAAATAATTCTAAATGGATTGGAAGACAAGCACAATAACGCTTATGTAAATAACTTTTAATCCTTGTTTTTGTCATCAAACACACATTGGTCTTCTGCATTTAAATACAGGGCCTATATTTACCAAAAAAGTTAAGACTTTGAATGACACAAATTTTATTTCTATTCTAAAATTCAATTGCTTTTAGATCATTAATGCCATGTTCAAAATAACAGATTTTACCATTTATTACTCATCTTTTATCGAATTCCCATTCTGAGAGGATGAGTCTACGAAACACACAAGTGTGGGGCTTTGACTCCAGGGGCCGTATTTAATATAATTCTTATCTTTATCCTAAGTCATGCCTGAGTGATTTCATTCATTTTATTAGCCAATTATTACGGTCCAATCAAAACACTCAGATTCAAAGTTGTTGATTGAATACAGACCCTGTATAAATAAGAAATCCTTATGTATTGGTATCACACAAATTCTATTTTTTTGCTGTTTCAAGTTAAAATCAAACTGTCACTATTCATTATGTCGGTATGATTTAATCTTATCTATATGTATTTTGCAGGGTAATAGAAGTGAGCAGTTTCTACAAGCCAACTTCATCCTGGAGGTGTTCAGCTCCGTCCCTTTTATTGTGACAGTAAGTGAGATTAGTGTTCAGGTTTACGCCTCGACCAATAGGATTGTCTGACAGATTCATATATAATTATTCAGAAGAGCTCTGGCAACCAAAATTTTATCAAGCTGATACAGCTGATTGCTTTCCATTTAGGCTTTATTTGGGTTTTTAAGTCGGTTATGTAAGAGTTCTGCATGCCTTCTGGCCAATATAGAGGCATTTCGTGCTCAACACTAAGAAAGTCAGCATTTATTTTGGTCTTCTGAAGTCTTAAATAAATTGACTTAAACCTAATACTCATAGTGCAGATTGTTCACAATTTTTGTTAAAGTTAACAGCATTGTAAACGTCATCATTGTTGATTTTCAAATCTTAACTGCTGTGGAAGTTTAATGGACACACTTGTGGTATGCAAAAAAATATATCATACAATCATGATGATCATGGAGCTTTTCAAATTTTATCAAAGCAAATTAAACAGAATTTTGCCCATTTGCTCATTTTGCTTTCACCACCCTCTTAATACTGTAGAAGGTGCTTAACTTATCAGAATGTTTTCATGCAGTTTGAAGTAGTTGCACCATTATCATTTCAGCTGTGCTATCCTCCGCTGCTACAGAACCTGTTTGTACCGTCATTTCTATCATGTTGGCTTGTGAAGAAAGCTCTCGATAGATTACTGGTTAGATTTATTATTGTTGCACACGGGACATTACGGAAGTCTTTTACCAGTTTCCACACTTGCCCTGGGGTTTGATTTTCTGGTTCTTACCACAAACACTTGATAGATATTATTAACTTAACCATTAATATGCAAGTAAACCTTTGATAGTTTTTGCCTTGTTAGGCATACAGGTTTTGCATAGCTGATATTCCATGAAAGCAATTATCCATACCTTTTTGGTGTTCAAAGTTTTGCAAAACTCCAGCATACTTGTTTGAGTTAAGGTTTATTTTTTATTCAAATGAGTGAACCAAATAAATGAAGATTAATTTTAAGAATCCAGTGAAAAACATGATATCGTGTATTTCAGAATGACCTGCATCGTACTAGACAGCGATTCCAGACTATTTCTGTGACACTCTCTCAACAGTGTCTGATTCTCATCGCCACGCTTTTCTGTATGATCTTTACCACGTAAGTATTTTTGTTGATCTTTAACATGAACAAAGTTTGGTTGATCTTTCTTTATCATGCTAACATTTTTGTTGTTCATATTTTGGATGATCTTTACCATGTCTGTATTTTTGTTGATCTTCACTAAACACATACATGTAGTTTCTCAGATCTGTTTGATGAATAAAGTGTTGTGAATTGTCTTAAGTATCATAAACTTCTTCTTTGATATTATTACCACTTTATCTCAGGTTTAGCCTGTCTGTTTACAATGAAAAATGATCAGGGCATTGTGATAGGCTTGGTGTCTTCAGCATTGTAGGGCTGAAAATTAAACCTACACCATAACTCAATTATTTTTAAATATTTTCAAATAAAACTTGGTACATATGTTGCCAGAGAAAAAACACAAGTAAGGCCCATAAGTTTAGCTTTGATAATAAATGAGTTCTCACCGCATTTCACTGAGGAACCTCTGTGTTTGCTCTGCTGCACTGTTGTTGTAATCATGAACATTTAAGATGTATTTCAAAATTTATCTTCAAATGCTGCTGTGCTTTTTGTACGACCATTTTAGTCTTTCAGATAAAAAACTCATTTAAAAACCTGGCATCAATGAATCAAGTTCAGTCAGTTACGGATCTAAAATATTAAGCATACCCATTGGTAGCCTGACAAATATTAGCAACCATTGGCATCCACTGGCAGTGCTCCTATCTTGAGCTTCTAACTTCCCTTTCCAGGATCTGTGGTATACAGCACATCCAGCGAGCAAGTGCTGAGGTTCAACTCAACATGTTCGACGCAGTGTATTTTGTGATAGTAACGTTCTCAACTGTGGGTTACGGGGACATATCGCCCGATATCTGGCCGTCTCAAGTGTTCATGATCCTAATGATCTGTATAGCATTTGCCTTTATTCCGATGCAGGTAAGACATGTTTACCTGTCTAAATTTTGAAGAAAACAAGTCAAGGTATTGTTATAGCTTTAATAGCATTGTTTGCACCTTTTTAAGCAGTGTGGTCACTGTCGTGCTATAACTTTTACCTAGGTTTTAACTCAAAAACTGTTGAAGATGATTGAATGAAATTTGGTACACATGTTGCCAGAGACAATACACACATGTGTAGGAAGGCCCATTACTCTTCATTTAATAATTGTTGAGTTATGCCCTTTGTTTTTAGCCTTGGTTCGTCTTCATATCATTGTCTGACTGAGAAAAATGTACGAGTGCTAGCATGGTATTGAATTGCTTATATTTTGAAACTCTTGCCTGTAAAGCTGCACTCTCTCAGATACCGTTTTCACAACTTTTCTTAAATTTTGTCTTGCTACGAGCCTTTTTTATGTAAATGCCTTAAAACCAGTGATATTAAACGGCTGACTTAAGATCGCAGTTTTTCATATTCATGGTCGAAAATTGATGTTTTATGGCTAAAAGTGTTACTAATGCTTTAGAAAATATAAAAATTTTGTCCATTTTTCAAACGACTGAAATCTGTTCTAGTGTAAGATATCTTATATGACTGACGTGAATTCAATGAATTCAAAATCAGCTGATTCTGAGACAAAAATTAAAAAAATAATGTGAAAACTACCAATCTGTCAGTCCTTCGGTATTGAGGACTGCCTATCACCTAAGAGGTCATCGGTTCAAGACCATTCTAGAGCAATTTCTCTTTGTTTTTTAACCATTACTCTAATGCTGGTTTCTACCAGGAAAAATACTTCAGCTTGGTTCTACAAGCTCTCAGCTTTCATCGCAATGAGTGGAAATAAAACTGTTCCAACCCAAACTATTTCCTTGTGGTCACAGATCCAGATGATAGCCTCCACGATCGCGGAGCGTATGAAGTTTGGCAGTGAATACAGTGAACGACGCGCGGCAGGGTGTAAACATGTGGTCGTTGTCTCGCGTACCCTACAGACAGACACTGTCATGGACTTCTTGCTCGAGTTTTATGCTCATCCAAAACTAGAGGTAAGAATTAGAAGTGATCTGATTCTGAAAATGGTGACTGTATATTTTTGTGTTATTGCTGGTTTACAGGATAAAAAAAAATATGTGTTTGGTTTGCGAGTTTGTAGTTTGATTTATTTTTATTGTGAATTAGAAATAAAATCTCATGAATTATTTTTTAAGCTGCTTTCACTTAGACTGCTAAATGTTTAAAGATGATATGTCCTTGTATGAACACATATCTGTGTAAATAAACAGTTCCATGAAATGAGTCATAGTAGCAAAAGTGATATTGAATGCAAGTGGGTAAAGTTGTTGTTTTGCATTAAATAACATAACAATATTTGTTCAGGAACATGTTGTGGTCTTGATGGCCTCGGAACTAATGGATGTGAACATGCAAGTGATCCTGAAGGACCCAAAATGGTCGCAGCGCGTCGTGTACATGCGGGGATCCGTTCTCAAAGATACGGACCTGAAACGGTGCCGTATAGCCAGCGCAGAGGCCTGCTTTATTCTCGCACCTCGTTACATCAAAGACAGGACACAAGCTGTAAGTGTTTGTTTCAAAGGCTAATTTCCTTATGACTGTATGTTTTGTTGGCACTCTGTTAACTTAATCTCAATAAAGCATGGGTAATGTTGTATTAAACGATTAAAGTTAATATTCAACCTTAAATTAAAACCTAGAATAATGCATAGGACATTGTCCAATGCCTTCACTTTTTGCAGGATTAGCATAGGACCTTTGCACCAATTATAACCACTACTCTGACCTTTTTGCCACTTAATGTTATCACTGTTATAACTGTCTATTCTAGGATCAGCACACAATTTTGAGATCATGTATGGTGAAAGACCTTGTCCCGAAGTGTAAACAATATAACCATGCAGCTTTTACTCTGATCTTTGGCCTTTTATATGTTCCTTATTATCTTTGCTATGAGCAAGCAGCACACAAGGTCATGGGCCGGGAAGATCATGTTAAGTGACTTACTCAGAGAAGGTTTTCAGTCTGTGAAGGTTCCGCTTGTTGAAGGGGTTTTGCTGTGGGGAAGGGTTTTGCTTTTTCGTTCGGCGACGTGTTTCGCTTGGGGAAGGGTTTTCCTTTTTCCCTCAGTGAAGGGTTTTGCTTGGGAAAGGGTTTCACTCTTTGGCTCGGTGAAGGGTTTTGCTTGGGAAATGGTTTCGCTCTTTGGCTCGGTGAAGGGTTTTGCTTGGGAAACGGTTTCGCTCTTTGGCTCGGTGAAGGGTTTTGCTTGGGAAATGGTTTCGCTCTTTGGCTCGGTGAAGGGTTTTGCTTGGGAAATGGTTTCGCTCTTTGGCTCGGTGAAGGGTTTTGCTTGGGAAATGGTTTCGCTCTTTGGCTCGGTGAAGGGTTTTGCTTGGGAAACGGTTTCGCTCTTTGGCTCGGTGAAGGGTTTTGCTTGGGAAAGGGTTTCGCTCTTTGGCTCGGTGAAGGGTTTTGCTTGGGAAAGGGTTTCGCTCTTTGGCTCAGTGAAGGGTTTTGCTTGGGAAAGGGTTTCGCTCTTTGGCTCGGTGAAGGGTTTTGCTTGGGAAAGGGTTTCGCTCTTTGGCTCGGTGAAGGGTTTTGCTTGGGAAACGGTTTCGCTCTTTGGCTCGGTGAAGGGTTTTGCTTGGGAAACGGTTTCGCTCTTTGGCTCGGTGAAGGGTTTTGCTTGGGAAACGGTTTCGCTCTTTGGCTCAGTGAAGGGTTTTGCTCAGAAGCTCCAATATGTATAACATCAGACTTTTTCTCTGATATTTCACCTTTTATTATTTGATTTGTTTATCATGGTGTTTTTTATAGGATCAAAACACTTTATGGAGGCCATCGGCCGTCAAATATTTTGCTGGAAAGTGCTAAGAGTATATCCAGTTTTTTTCTTTTCCGGTTGATAAATTTACTTATTGTTATACTTTATAGGACCAGCACACGATATTGAGGTCATGGGCTGTGAAGGACTTTGCTCCAAAGTGTAAACAGTACATCCAGCTTTTTAAACCGGAGAACAAAATCCACGTCAAGTTTGCAGGTACGAAAGATTGATTTTGATTTGAAAATGAAACTTTCTTGATAGTTGACTTGAATAGCCAAACCGCACTATACTTGAATAGCCATGCAGCACAAAGTTAAACTGGAATAGTCATGCAGTACCATAGCTACTTGTTGTTGTAGCTAGGCTTTAACCAGGTTTTTTCATAGTGAAACCTTCGAAGAGTGAATGACGTATGTCGTTGTTTGGGTGTCCTGGCATTCAACATCAAACTTACCTATGAAACTTAATAACTTTTATAAGGGTTGACATATCTTGACCAAACTTTGAATATAGAAAGAGTTTATGGTGACCTTTCATGGGATTGCGTTTGGGCCCCTAGGATCAAGCCCAAGGTCACTGTTACTAAAGATATAAAAACTGTTAAAGCTGAATTACTTTCGTTGGGGTGGTTGTATCTTAACTTAACATGATTTTTATGAAGAGTTTATGGAGACCTTTCATGGAATTGCATTTTGGAATCCATGGGGACAATGTCAAGGTCACTGTTACTAAAAATGGAAAAACAATTGAAAATGAATAACTTAAGTTAGGGTTGACATGTATTTGCTGTACTTGGTATTTAGGAAGAGTTTATGGAAACCTTTCATGGGATTGCATTTTGGGCCACTGGGGTCAAGGTGAAGGTCACTGTTACTGAATATATAAACAGTTGAAACTGAATCTCGCAATGAAAGCTGAAGTTGTTCTGTCAATCATTAGTAGTCAGTATCAAAAGCTCTGCATAGCTTGTGTTTTATTGTTAATGCTCCGACTAAAAATAAAATTTATTTGACTTGACTTGAATCATTGAAAACCTAGTTTGGTTGTATTTTGCCTACTTGTTAATATTTTTTATCTTCCTAGAGATGTTTTGTTTTTAAATTAACAAAATTAAAGGTATTTAACCTTTTAGAATATGACTTTAATCTTTCCATATATATATTAAAATATTAAATAGGTAGTGAGTTCTAAAGAATCGGAGTCTATTAAGCCAGAAAAAAAAGATATTAATTTGTTTGTAGTTAATCTATATTGACAATTGGAATATCTCCTGAACCTTTTGAAGTCATTTACCAGAAATTATATTACGGCCACGAACACTAGTTATTGATTAACTGTAAAACAACAAGGTTACATCCCACTAATTCTGCTTCCTTCTTTCCAGAACATGTTGCATATGAATATGAATTCAAATATGCGTTATTGACAAAGAACTGTCTGAGTCCTTGACTGTAAACTATTGTTTCTTAGCTTGTTAAGTCAGGCAAATTAATGAAAGGCTACATTCCACTAATTTTCCTTCCTCTTTTTCAGAACATGTCGTTTGTGAAGATGAATTCAAATACGCGTTATTGGCGAACAACTGTTTGTATCCTGGATTATCTACCCTTGTATCGCTGCTGGTTCACACGTCTGGCGGATTGTAAGTGCAGCATTTTCATTGGTAGAGTTATTGCCCATTGTAGATTAGAGTTTCTGTTAGGAGGCTCTTAGATTCACATTTGTTTTCACTTCTAATTCACTGTGTGTGTTGTTGTTTTTAAACTGGGTAAAATAATAACCATTTTACAAACATTTGTTGCTGTTTAAAAACAAAGATATTCTCCGACATATTCGAGTGATTCACATATTTAAAATCGATACATACACATGTATAACAAACATAAATTTTGATTTGATAAACCTTTATCTTCTTACTAAATAATGCATTTATGGACAATATCAATTACTGATAACAAATTGTGACCGTCTATTTATTAATATCTGAAAATGCAAAAATATTAAATGATTGGTGAGTGCTAAAAGATTTACTGTGATCTACTATAGTCTCATAAGGTAGAAATACCATGTTTTCTGCACCTGTCTTTCAAATTAGACTCTTATAGTCTCATAAGGTAGAAATACCATGTTTTCTGCACCTGTCTTTCAAATTAGACTCTTTATCCTTCATAAGAACCATTGTTTTCAACATTTATTCATCCTTTTAGGTATATCAAAACAATTGTATTAATTGTGGTAAATCTTATGTGGGAGTAAGAGTGCATCTTTAAGTGTGCATCATGAATAGGCTTAATTTGAGAAACATATTTTTTCTTGCAGCTATTGCTGCTTGGCTTTATCAATTTAATGATACACATTGTGGAAGTTACCTTCATAAGCCCCATGTTTGATATTACAAATTACAGAAAAGTATAACAATTGCATGACGAGGAACCCAGTTTATGCAGTGTTGTCATTCGGGCTTATTCTGAGCTGAAATCTATAAATAGTTACATTCTGATTGATTGTTTCTAAAATGATTGATAATTATATGGCAGGAATTCAGTTAAAAAACCCATGTCATTTCTTCACAATGCATCAGTAACATAGCTTATTATGTAATTTATGTCTTCATCTCATGTTGTTAGTTGTTTGAATGGAATAAATATGGTATTGTTGTTTAAGTTACATTGGGCCGATCTTTCAGGCCTACATCAGAATGTCATGAATCTTTACTGCTCTGGACGTTTCATGGACACATGCCATCGGCAGTACTCCTAACAAATTTTGTGACAACTGTGTCAGTTGTGCTTTTTTTTATATCAACATGTCATAAAATCTTTTACTTTAAAAAATTATAACGATCCTGCTAACAACATTGGACCGCATTGTTGCTAACTTTTAAACATGAAACATTATGTGATATGATGTTATATGTCAATAACACGAGGTTGTCTCAAAGTGGAACAGATTATACAGGTTGCCATGAAATCTTCAGAGAAGTAGAGATCTGAAAGTAAATAATGATGACTGTGAACCACTAATATATCAATATTCATAACTGTTAAACTGAAGAGATTTACTAGTCACCCTTGAAAAAGAAATGTGAGTGAGCTTGTATTCATTCTAAGTTTAAACCAATTTAATTTTACAGCAATTGTGAAACAAGCTATTGCTACTTATATTAATCACTCTCGTTGGCACAATGTTGCGCGAGAGTGTGGTCTTGTGTTGTGGGGGAAACTGGAGTACTCAAAGGAAACCCACTTGTCCGGCTTGGTGACCACAAACTAAACTCACATGCGCCCAGACTGGGAATCGAAGCCGGGTCACCTAGGTGACCAGCGAGTGCACTAACCACTACGCTAACCGGACAACCATCATTTATGCTTGTTTTGAACCAAGCTGGTATTTATCAATCTCCGAGCTTATCCATTTTAGCATCATGTCAATTACGCCTGCATCACAATTGCCTTCCACAAAATATGAATCTTTTTGCAAAATTCTGATTTTTGCTTTTGTTCACTATTTTTAGAGCAGCCATTTTGAAACATACACATACATGTACAATATTATAGTGCTTCTTTTTCGTTTATTTCAAGGAAAAAAGTCACGGTATTGAGATACATTGGTTTCATTATCGCTGTTGAATTAAAAATTCAAACATTTTTCAAAAAAAAGTTCCAGATATTTATAACATAGTACACTCGCTGCCAGTGACAATACACTCATGTATAGCACAGCCCATAACTCGCGCTTTAATAATTATCCAGTTATGCCTCTCCTTGACAGAAACAACAGTTTAGGGTTTTGGCATTTGCTCTGCTGCGCTCTTTTCCTCGATGCTTTTTTGCTGAGGTTTCATTATCGATTTAGTTAAGCTGATTAGCAAAATTAAATTTTTCCAAACATTTTTTATTTTTTTGTTGTTGTTGATGATCAAATTGTTTAGAACAACTGTATGCTAATTTATTAACTGTAGATGATCAAAAGTTCAATAATCCTATGAAAATCACAGGGATAAAGGTCATTGGAATTAGCATAGGTGAACTAAGGATGACCTGAAACAGTTGTCTACAGTGAACCAGCAGAAATATTATGTGAAAAATCATGTTAAATATGATTTCAGTTTTGAAATATAAATTTCGAGATCTTTCTGAAATCGATCTGAATTCATTTGGGAATAAACTTATATGAGCTATAGTCCGCAGGCAATAATTTTAATCATTTTCTGTGGAAAAGAACTGATAACTGTCTACAGTAAAATACAGAATGTGCTGCACAATTGTTTATTATCAAGATATTATTAGGTTCCATACCAACAAATCCACAGAAAAAAGTGTGGATCAGGTCTCCGTGAACAGGATCGCCTTGACAGTGAATTTTGAGTTAAACACTATCATTTTTGATATTGTTACATCTTTTCTGCAGTTTGTCACAATTTCATGTAACCATTCATCTCCACACTTAACTCAACCTTGTTTTATGATTTGTCTCGTTGCCATAGGTATGGGAAAGGTTCGATAGAAGGAACCATTCGCAGGTATGCAATCTTGTTGCCATGGCAATGTTGACATTTACTCCAGATTCTAGACCATGCAGTAAGATGCTGTTTTATGCCTGATTAAATTATTCACCTTGTCTTATAGAGTGTGTTCAAAAAATAAAACAGCTGCAGAACTTCCAAAACATGTTTTCTATCTTAAAGTTTTTTTTCGATTTTTGTAAGGGACTCGTTTATGTTTTGCATATAAAAGTCTGAGAGTGAAAATAAAAAAAAAGCTTGTTATGCAATAATAAAACATCACCAAAAAAAACAAAAACTTAAGAGCTATAAAAATAAGAAGGAATGTGCTGTTTTCAAAAAGAGTATATAAAAGTAAGGCTATTGAAAGTTGAATTATTTTTCGGCTTGAATTTTCAAAATTCTGTTCAAATTAGAATCGGCCACTTGCTGTTTAGTGATTTAAAAAAGTGATGCCTCCATAAAATATGAGGGCAATTCGGCTTAAAAAAAAAAATATGCATAAAACAAAACAGCATTTTTCCTGTCATGGGCCAGAAATCCTTTCCTTCTGTAAAAATGTTTACACCAGAGTGAGTTTTGTTATTATAATTAAATGTTGTAATCATTTACGCCAGAGGCCTGGTTTTTGTAGATTGCGTTTTTACGTTATGGTTTTGAGTATTTATTAAAGCATTTTGATGCAAACATATTACCGTAAAGTGTGAACATTCCCAGTATAGTTGTCTTTGTTGTTTTTGTGTTGTTGTTTTTAAATTTGTTATTTATTTGTTATTTGATCTTTAAATCAGAGTTTGCTTTCAAATTAATAGTGAAAAATAATTTGTTTTGTAATATTGAAGGTCCATTTATCAACATGCATACTTTATCAACATGCGTACAACATACTATTGAATGACCATGATTTTTGGTTAGATATAAAGTCTGTGTCACAAAATAATTTGATTGTTTTGCTTGAAAAATCAAGTTGATTATAGTTAAGCTGACAAATGCATCTTTAACTTTGAAATAGATACACTTACTACACATAAGTGGTCAAAATTATATTTTGTTCAACAAAATGGCAATTGTTTTCAAATCTGCTGTAAAGTTATTTGGTAAGTCGGCAGTCAGCTTTTATTGATTTAAATCAGGTGAATCGGTATGTTTTAAACAGGGTCTGGGTTGATAGACAAAATATAATCTCGACCACCAAGCTGGTTTAAGGATTATTTGTATGCATTTACAAAAGTAAAATGGTCATGCGACATGCATCACTTTAAACCATTTATTTTGGTAAAGACATTCCAGTAACCTCGAACCTTTACAAAATTACAAATGTTGATAACATGGACCTAGGTGTTTAATTTGATATTTTTTGCTTCTGTCTTGTTGGATTGCATTGAGAATGGGATGTTTTATTGTTTTAATTATCATTCAAAATACCATTCTAGTGACATTGTTCGTAAATATCATATCAGGTCTGTTTTAAAGTTCACGCTTCACTAATGTAATTTCTTTTTATATCATTGTACATTTTTATTTAATGCTTGCTTTACAAATTACATATTCCAAACTGGCTTAGAACACAGACTTTCAATTTAGGTTTCTAATGAAATGGCATAAACTACTTGAATGCTGAAATTTTTGTATTTCTGTTATGCAGCAAAAAAACAATGTTGAAAAAATAAACAAAATAATGCAATAAAAATGCATATAGTTAAGGGAGATATCATAGACATTTAGTGTTCTAGGCAGCACGGAATAATTCATTTTTATTGTGTGAAACATACTTCATCTTCATTAAATTGTTCAGTGGCATAGCTGGCATTACCAACAATACACATTAACAAATAAATAAAAAAATATCTAGAAAATTTTGAACATTTCCAATCAATCTAAAGAGACTTAAGACACCAGATGAAACAATTTCAAGAAAAATAAGGAAATTGTAAAAAAACTTACATAATATTGATATTGTTGTGTACAAAGCATTCAATCTTAATAACTGATGTATCACATCTCTTACAGCACATGCTTGATTATTTCTTTCGCAGTTTTTGCCGTATTTTTCCAATTCGAAATATACTGGGTGTGTCTACCATGTAAATCCTAGTTAATTTATAAAAAGTGTCAGTATATGTATCTGAACTAATCACATAACTTTCACATGCTAAATATACAAACTATGAACTGTGAAACCATAATGTGCTATTTTTAAACGGGTAAACTCAGCTGAGACAGCAACAAAATATTCTTTTCATCATGTAAAATGTTGTATTATCGTACGAATATTGACAACTGTAGCCTTGTCTTGTAGAAATACTGTGTTTGCCGATTATGGGACCATCTGGTGTCTGGCCCCTTTAACCTTTTACTGCAATGCATTAAAGTCGTAAATGCCTGTCAAGTGATTGAAAAAAAGCATGTACCATGGCCACTCGTGTAAGATAGGTTCATCCCAACACTCATTCAGGGTGTTCTACGGAAACTTGGTAAACCTTGTTTCTGCAAAACACCCTATGCTCAGGTCAGGAGAAACTATCTTGCACTATCGGCCATGGAAGATAATAAATTAATTGACTGTGCAGTTTCACACAAATGACTCTCACATCAGCTATGCCTCTTTTGTTTCATCAACATCATCATGATCATGATCATCATCACATTGTCGTCATCATCATCGTTGTCGTCATCGTCGTCATCATCATCATCGTTCACGAAACTTAATCTTTCCAATGCGCAGGTCCAGAACTAATGCTGACAATACTAAGTAACTGACTGGTTACCTTACAAAACAATTCTTTTTCTTTCCATTTTCAACCATTCTCTGAAATTGTTTGTAATTAGTCAAAACAAGCCTTGCCTATGTCTCACCTCCCTCCCCCTCCCCCTCAAAAAAGAAGTAAAAAAAGAAGAAAACACCAATTAATGATAAGAGACATTTTTCAGAGATAAAACATTGATGTTGAGATAAGGCAATAGGATGTTTCAGGGGTCAGGGGTTATTTTCGTTCAGGTCAAAAAGGGATGAACAAGAATTGTTTTATAAGCAGCCTTCTTGACCTCTGTTTCTTGTTGTTATGTGTTATAGTGTTAGCATATAACTTGACCCTGTTGTTTGTCTTTGTGTTGTGATGTTGCCTTGTATTACATGTAAAGCGGGCTCAGCGTAAGACAGGTGTAACTCAGTATAGAATAAGGAGTTATGATTTGTTTTGCGTTAAGCCTGTTAGATATCAAATGAACTGCTCCTGTACAAACTATGATTAATAGTCATGTGCCAGATTGTATGAAGTAGAGTCTTGTTATTTGTCTTAAGGTTTTTTTGTCCAAGGTTGAGAAGTGAGTAAATTAAAAAATGGAAAAAAGGATCAAAATTAACTGATAATCGTTAAAAAAAGACAGACTATTTAAATGGTGAATTAGGGTTTAAGCCAGGTTAATAAAGGACAGGTTGCTGCAGATCTAGGGGACAGATAAGGTCACATTGTATCAGGGTCAGAAGAATTTGAATATTATGATTTTGACAGAACATGTAAGAAATTGTTATTGGGGGTCAGGATGGAAAGAGGAGGGACAGAATGCAGCACTCTTCTATAACACTTAAGTCTGTTGACTGCATGATAAGCCAGTGCCCATTTAACTGTTTTGTTGTAACTGTATGGTCCTTCATTATTGACTTATTTTAAATACTTTTTATGATTGGACAAACCTATTATTTACATGTGGAATTTAATTATTTTTTGGTTCAATCTAAAAAAAACACCTTGACAACTGGCGTCTGGTTATTTGTCATTTTTGTTTGGCTGTTTATTGAAGATTGTTTTGATTTTGCTAATATTTGTATTTCCACTATTTTGTAAATTCAGAATGTGTTAGAAAATAGACATTGAATGAATATCCTGCTTTGTATATGGAAGCCATTTATATCATTGTGTCGCTTAATTATGCCTAAATAATAAAAAAAGTGAAAAGAACCTAGCAAATTTAAAGCAATCTTTAGCAGGGAGGTACATGTAAAGCGAGTCCAGGATGGTTTAAGGGAGGTGTTTGAGTATGATTTCGAAATCGGACTTGAACCAATTTTGAAATCAGACTCAAAAATCAGTTTAAAAAATCAGACAAACCGATTTTTGACATCAGACTCAAAAATCTCTCTTAAACTGATGTGGAAATCAGACTCAAAAATCTTACTTATATCTACCCTCCTGCTGACTATAGTTTCTGTTATTGTTTATACTTAGTGCTTTGTTTATGCTTATGGTACTATTGACCGTTCCTGCTTGTACAAGATTGTGTTTAATGCATATTGCGCACCCATATATAATGAACCTCTCTTGTTGCAAATTGACCATTGTAATTTCACAGCTGCTTCTAATGCCTTTATGTTGCTATTCATGATGTTCATTTTCAGCTCTTTGCAAAGAAAAAAAGCCTTCCACATGTTCAGCACTTCTTTAGGCTGTTTATTATTAGTCTAACAATAAAGGCATTAAAAATCATATATAATCAGTTAGTATATAGCCATTCTAGTCAGATGATAATGATTGGGGAAAAATTGCTTTTAATCGGAAATTTGATTTGGTTTGTAATCATTCATTTTAAGATATTAAATGATTGTTAAGCATTACCGGTAATATCTTGTCCTTCTCTTACAACTCTATGCTTGTAATTTTCTGTGCGGGAACTTATGTTTATCTAATAATATATTTGTATGTATTCAGTTTCAGAATATTTTCGCGTTATGTACAATTATATTGATCATAACTATACCTTCACAATATAACAAATATATAATATATAATTATGGCTGAACACACTATATATTGAATATTTATTGTATTTTACAAATTATTTAATATAAGAGCATAGTCAAATATATTTTTGAATAAGGAAATGATGTTGAAGAAATATGTGCCACTTGAAAAAAATAATATGGGCCATAATCATAATAATAATTAAAGAGAATCAACTCCTTTTACAAGTTTCTATACATAAAATTGAATGGCCTTGAATTAATTTTAAATTCATAAGTAAAGAACAATCATGATATTTACATGAATAAAATAATTGGGAGGGGGCAAAGAGAGACTGAAATAAATGGGGAAAAATAGATACTGAAATAAATGGGGATGGGGGAGGAATATAGACCGAAATAAATGGGGAAAATAGAGACTGAAATAAATTTGGAAAAATAGAGACTAAAATAAATGGGGATAAATAGAGACTTGGATGGATTCGGAAAAATGGACTCTAAAATAAATAGGGGAATATAGAGACTGAAATAAATTGCGAAAATAGAGACTGAAACAAATGGAGGAAATAGAGACTGAAATAAATTGGAAAAATTGAACACAAACTGTGTATTCAGGATTGTATATTAAAAAACTTTTCGCTCATGTTTCAATACTTAATTTAAATAAGTCTTCAGTTCTATTTATGGACTCTGCAAGCTGAATCTTCTTATCTATTAATGGAAACTCCTGATTAAATTCCAACGAAATAAAGTCCATCCACTTTTTGTTTAATTTTATGACAAAATAATAAACATTGCCTTCTTTTTTCTCCAATCACAGTGAAGGCGAGCTGGCAACAGACCAATGGCAGCAGACATACGGTCGTCACTCTGGTAACGAGATCTACCACATACAGCTGGAGCGGAGTCTCTTTTTCAGCAGTTATGTGGGAAAATCTTTCACTACGGCTTCTGCTGAGGCGCATCAGAGGTAAGCTGGAGAGAAATTATATATTTTTGTCATAATATATCTCTTTCGTTGTCTATTTCACATTTTATATCCATATTTCACATCGTGATTTCAAATGTCAATTACACATGTCTAATCATAAATTATCTCTGTTTCAAACATCTATTTCATATGTCTGTTTTATCTCTATTCATATCATATCTTTTTTTCACATTTCAATTTCGAATGTCTATTCACAAATCTCTCTATTTCATATCTGTATTTCATATATCTATTTCTTATCTCTGTTTCACATGTCTATTTCATATATCTTTATTTTATATGTCTATTTCAGTTGTTTATGTCATACCTTTCTATTTCATGTCTTTCTAATTCATGTCTATATAACATTAAAGTTATGTCTATTTCATATCTCTATTTCACATAACTTTCCTACTTCTATTTCACATGATTTTTCATATCACTCTATTTCACATGTCTATTTCATATCTCTATATCACATCTTTGTTTTTCATCTCTATTTCTTATGTGTTTATCATATCACAATTTCATATGTCTGTTTGATACATCTGTTTCATATCTCTATTTCACATGTCTGTTTCATATATCTTTTTCACATGTCTATGCTCCATAATTTTCCTTATTGGGTCACTTATCTTTATATTGTACCAAATTTTTTTCCAATTCCGATGAATAAATGAAACATTTCCCATAAATTGACCAATGTTAACAGGATAATAACGTGATATATACCTTATGAGGTTGGTAGGTGACCCCTTAACATGTAATATTGTCTACCAATTTCAGGTTTGGCATATCGCTTGTGGCCATACTTGACACAACTGTTGACGAGCCTCATCTCCAACTCAACCCCGGGCCCAGCTACATACTCAAGGGCTCCGATTTCTGTTTCTACATGAGCGTGACCAAGGAGGAATATGCAAAAATACAGCCGGAAGCACTCAGGCAAGACGATACCAAGTCTACACGAGCAAAAAATATGGGTAGGTGTTTGGAGGTATCCAGTAGCAGGATGTAATGCATGCCGATAGTTAGTGTTGCATGAACAGAGAACTTATGTAATTATTAAGAAGAGAATTGTTGAGTGTTTCATAAGCTTCACATTTTTTTTTGAAAAGGGAATTGTGATAGTCTTGGCATAGTCCCTTCTGTCATTTTTCTCGTGTGGATGCAGAAAGATCAAAACAAAAAAAAGTTAAGAAATTTGGTTCACATGTTGCAAGAGACAATATGCACAAGAACAGCATAGCAAATGAATCTTGCTTTTATAATGATTTAGTTATGCCCTTTTTTAACAGAAAATCAAGAGACCAGCATTGGTGCTTGCTCTGCGAGCTCTCATTCAAGCCTAAGTTGCTCTTTAAAAAGACAGTTTAATAGTTATTCAATTTGGAATCAGAATCTGGTAATCCTTCCATAACTACACGTATGTTAGGCCATTATCATTTTGAGCCGAGACGTTTTTATTATGTCACCTGCAAAGCTGTGCTGATACTGTGAGTTACATTTACTTTGTTTGTCATCGGTTTTATCAGCATCAAAACTTTCATATAGCCTTCAAACTTGGTACACACATTGGTCATTGTCTGCAGATGACCTCTATTTATGTTGGAGTCAATAGGGCAAAGGTCATGTTGACCTATACTGGAAAACATGGTCGCTCTCGACAGTCTACACATCTGATAAGCAGCATTCTATTTCTTTAATACTCCTTTTTTCTGACAAGAATAAAGTGTCTTAGTTTGCAGGAGTTGCAATTGCTAGACAGTGCATGAATAATTTTGCTTTCTATTTTCTTTTAGGAAAACAAAAGGGTATCTATTTTTGTATTTTTTAGGTGATAAGTTTATTAAGCATTCAGATTTAGGCTACTATAAATTGATTGCTAGATTTTCATCCCCGCTTGCCCCCTTTTTCTTCTGCCACCCCTTATTGACTCCAGTAAAAATGATACAATAGAGTCTGTATTTACGTACCAGCCCTGAAGTACTGTCCGGTAATTACAATTGTTCATACCTACATGTACATTCACATGTAATGCACCAGTCAATTGTAACCACGGCCCCCCAGGTCCGGGGAATAGCCAGGACTTTGACTTACGGTCCAGCCAACCCCGGGTAAAATCCCCGCCCTGCGGGGACGAACTGATGATTAAACCCCGGCCAAATGCCTCCGCACCCCAGAGACTCTATATAAGGCCCAATCTCCATTAAATTTGGCGCTATGACAAAACCACCGCGGTCACCCGGCCCTGGGGGGGCACCTGAACAGTAAAATAACAGCCCTTTTCCCCGGCTATCCCCGGTATACCCCCGGACCTGGGGGGGGGGGGGGCCATGGTTACAATTGACTGGTGCATAGAAAACAAGAATAGTTTTCATCATGTTTGTGGCTAGTCTAGAAACACTTGTATATGGTCTCTTAAGCAATTAGAAAGAGCATGAACACTGATCAACAGTGAAACAGTGATCTAAGACCCCCCCCCCCCCCCCCATTTAAAAAGAAAATCAGATGAAAATCTAGCAATTGATTTATATTGGCCTTACCAGCAAAAGCTAGCATTTTGTGCTTATTTAGAAAAATCAATGCAATTTCCTGTCATTTTTAGCTTATTAACTTTTTCACATTATTATATCAGCATTGAATTCTTTGATAGCATTTTTTTTTTAATAAAGAACAGTATAAAAGTATTTCTTGGTTGATTTTTCAAATAAATCAAATTGTTAAACTCCTATTTCCAAAATCATACTATACCTTCCCCGACACAAAGAAAGTAGCTTTTGTGTAACTGGTGATGGAACTAGCATCATTCTATTACTGCTTCATCATAATGTGTAAGTTTTCAGACAAGCAGATTTCTTAGTTATAACAAAATAGATTGCATGAAAGTAAAAACATTCTCAGAATAATTTTGTACAGTTTAACATGTAAAAGACTTTTATCACAAATTTTTTCTTTCACCTAAGGCTGTACTGTTTGTTTTCAAAATAATCTCAATCGGGCACAAACAAGCAAGGAATTTCATTTATATCTAGATAATGTAGATTTTCATTCCAGACCACATACATACCTAGTGCTCTTGTTCATAAACTAACAAGAGTCATTACAGACTTTTATTCAACAAATCAAGGTTAGATTTGTAATTGTTCCTTCACACTCAATCTTGGTTATTGAAATTATGCGCTTTGCATGAGTGTAACATTTCAATTCTGATTGATAAGGTGAAGGAAAGGTTTTGAACTAGGTTGTCAAGGGCAACGTTCAATAACTAGCGTGTGGTTAAGACAGTGCTTAAGGATTCTTGGAACATGTCAAGAAGTTTGAAGCATATGTTTTCAGAGCGAATGGCAGCAGAACTTCAGCGGATGTTGGACTCAGAGGATGAAGATGAGGATTACGGTGAAGAAGAGAGCGTGTTCAACACCATCACCATACAACAGGGGTATGTCTAATGTTGTGTTGTTTTCATTTAACAATTTTGTTACTGGGTTACCTAACTGGCCAGGTTACCACTGACCAAAAGACAAATGTTTAAATATTTTCCAAAGGTCAAAAGCAAAGCAGAAGACCTGTTACTGAAGCTCCAGGTTATCATTGTTCAAAATATTTCACCATTTTTTAAGTCCTATTACCACTTCCAGGCAGCTTGTGGTTGAAATATTTTGCTTGTAAGGAGACAGTAATTAGCACTCCATATTTCTCTAGTGAACTAGCCAGCCATGTAATGTTAGCCACCTTTCCTGTTTTGGACATATATATATATATATATATATATATATATTTAGTCTAAACAAAATCATATATATTTTTGTTATCACACTTTGCAGTTACGAGTTAGCTAACAGGGTGAAGAGGGCCACGTACACTACTGGGGAGAAGTCCGACTCTTCCTCATCTCTTCCATCACCTTCACCTTCACAGGACATGCACCACCAGGCTGTGATCAACAACTTCAAGAAAAGGTTGGTAACAGTGTTTTTCATTGATTTACATATTCGGGTATTGTATTAGCTCGACTACTCAAAGAATAAGGAGAGCTATACTACTCACCTAAGCATCGGAGGTGGTGTCAGCATTGGCATCTGAATACCATGGTTAAGGTTTTGCATGTTAACCCCTTTAAGTCATCATCTCAACAAAAACATCATGTATTGCATTGAAACATTTAACATGTGTTCCAAACTATCAAACCTATCAAAGTTAGATAACTCTTTTTTGCATGTTATAGAAATTATAGCCCATTATTATTCGACTTAGAAATTCTGGTTATGTTTTTTGCATAGGTTAATGTCTTAGTAACTACTTGATGTATTGCATTGAGACTTTATACTATTCAACCTACATTACTATTACAGTTTGAAAACATTTTTGCATATAAAATATAAATTGGATAAGGTTTTGCATGAAAAAACATTTAAGCCAATATCACAACAATTACTTTATGTATTGTACTTATCTTTTAGACAGGTGTCCCCAACTATCAAACTTGCTTAAAAGATCAAGTGAAATAAATCTATTTTACATATAATGCTAATTATGGCACTTTATTATTCAACTTTGAAAGTCTGATTCAGAGTATGCATGTAATATAATTTTTACAGTGATCCATGCATGTTTTACCTTTGCAAGTGTAAACCCTAAAAGTGGAAGAATAGTCAAGGAAGCTGTCTCTGTAACAGCTCTTGTTACATTTTCTTCAATCTCATTGGAGTACATTTTTAGACATTTAAATGTATTTTCTTCAATGCAATATTATTGCTTTGTATACTTATTAAACTGCAGAAGATTTTTGGTGAATTTTTAAGACCAAAGGGTGCTCATTAAACTTAAAACCCCAAAATTATCAATAACTTTTTATGTTACTGCTATCAAACTGACAGCCCTGATGTTTGTGAATTTTTTGTTCACTGCTTGTGATCTTGCTATTAGCCACCCAAATGTATCTCAAACCTTTAAAAGTTTAGTAGGAAATGTTTCGGCTTTGGTTATTGTGCATTGTATGTATTTCATAAGATTATTGTTGTTGTTGTTCTAGCCCCACCAAGTCACCCAATGCCAATGGAGACACGAAGGCAAAATTCCACATTGACCCAACTGACCAGTTTGACCATATAGATGGCACAGGTCCTCCTGACCGCTCACAGGTCCTGGAACAATACCTGGACATGAACCAAGATGAGTGAGTAGTTCTTTCCCTTAGCTTTAGGTCTTTAATAGATATTTATTGAGTTGCTTTTCCCTCTCTAAGCAGTTTTCATTCAAGATAGATACTGAAAAGATACTGAAGACTTCTGAAAAATTCTTTGAATCTTGAATCTTAAAACAATCTGTGAAGTCACTTCTTTTCTTCCAGTAGTTTTCATTGAACAGATTTTTTGAAGATATTTCAGAATCGGTCTTCATATAATCTGGCTATTTCATTGACATAATGGTGTTGCTTCGCAATATTTAATAAAATGTAACAATTTTCATTTATCAGAAAATAAGTATAACAATTAATTTATCTTTAGATGATGCAATAAGCAATTATTGTATGACTTTAACTAACATCTGTCTACTATAGAATCATGTTAGAGATACCATGGTCTTGTCACTTTCCCCATAAGATTGCCGGCGCGGGGGGGGGGGGGGGGGGGGGGGGGGGGATTGGGCGTGGAATGTGTAGCTTTTGTTGAATGATAGCATCTGGTAAAAATATCAGTTTTCTCCGCAAATTCAATAAAATGTATTTGAAATGATTTCAAATTGCGATTCTGTTCTTTGGCAATTTCAATGGACGACAGACAAGACCGCGATGTCTTTCACTGAATTCAATGGTATAGTTTCAGTTGCTTTTTCTTTAAATATATGTTATTTTCTCATCAGTAACCATAAATCTTACTCATTTCAAAGGTTTACCTCCCCTTCTCACAGTTATGTGAGCAGTGAGGATGAAGATCCATTTAAAAAGGAGAGAATTCAACAAGTTCTTCCAAATAATGATTTGTCTCCCTTTGAGTGAGTGGTGCCTTGTAAAACA
Source organism: Mya arenaria (assembly GCF_026914265.1). NCBI lineage: Eukaryota > Metazoa > Mollusca > Bivalvia > Myida > Myidae > Mya > Mya arenaria. The sequence goes on from NC_069131.1 coordinate 72,284,889, forward strand.
GGGGTTGTCACCGAGGCATGCTCTAAAGTTTGGGCTGGAGTGGACTGGAATTATGGCTTAGAAAGATCTAGTAAAACATTTCTGATTGGTTGCCTTTTTTAAACTGTGTCTTAATGTGCCAAATAAAAGCGGATTTTGGCACACCCTATTGTAAGAATTAAATCGATTCCGACCTTCAAAAACATTTATTTTGAACCAAAATTAAAAACTCTCCGGTAGTTATTTACAAATATTTTGTAAATAATGTAAAGAAATAAGATAAAAGAATTTAAAACCAATCAGAGATTTTCTTTTTGAGAATGTTTGTTTGCTTTGGGAGGTCTTGATTTTGAAAACAACCAAAAATGTAAATCGTTCAAAAATGTTTGAAGTTGTATTTGTTTTGTGTCATCACTTTGGTGAAGATGTGAACCCCAAATTGTTGACTGCTACCCATGCATGCATCAATGTTTATCTTATTAATAAATATCACAAAATAATGGATGCTCTATCTTAAAGAGGTTTGAATCACGATTCACCGTTTATAAGTTCTCCTTTTTGAAGTTCACCTAAAGCCATTGATGATACTCACATCATAATTATTATATCACTTAACAGACCCCAGCAAGAGTTATGACTGTGTTTTATCCTTTCTAACTCTTAGCTAATTTTGGTGGCTGTTTATTGTAACAAAGCTAGAGAGAGACCACACACCCATATACGCCACGTTTGGCTCTATGTATCCTAGTTTCTCTGTTCTTAAAATCTTAATCAGGAAACTCATAGTCAGGAACAGAATGTATAAGTAGATAAATTATATCTTAAATAGGTGATTTCTTTATTATATCTTAAATAGGTGATTTCTTTACTCTATCTCAGACATGTTATTTCTGTACTTTATCTCAAAAACGTTATTTCTTAACTATCACAAATATGTTATTTTTAACTCTATCACAAATATGTTATTATTTAACTCTATCACAAATATGTCATTTCTTAACTCTATCACAAATATGTTATTTCTTAACTCTATCTATCTAAAGTATGTTATTTCTTAACTCTATCTATCTAAAGTATGTTATTTCTTAACTCTATTTATCTAAAGTATGTTATTTCTTAACTCTATCTCAGACATGAACATGTAATTTATGTACTTTATCTCGAATAGGTTATTTCTTAACTACCACAAATATGTTATTCCTAAACTCTATCACAAATATGTTATTCGGTACGTTGTTATTTAGGATAATTAGGTTTAAGTGAGTCTGCCTAAGTTTAAGTCAATCTGCTATGCATAATTCAGTTTGTATTCAGTTTTTAGTGAGTTTGTTTCTGTCTGCAACCAAAGATGGCAGAACAAATGTAAAAAAAACCCACTGTTATTTTGGTCATATCTTATCCTGTTAGTAGTTTAACTTAACCCTGGCTGTCAGTATCTCAATTATACCATAGAATCAACTAAAAAAAGCAAAAAAAGAGTCTGATGTGACACATATTTTTGTGCACAATAATATAATGCTTTACTTTTGACTTTGTATCACCCTCATTCTGTTCATAAATCAATTTTGCCCATATTTTCAGGTTTGTTACAGGGCCACCCCCTGTGACCCTCTATGTTGGCTCAAAAAGGGCCATCTGTCACCTGATGAGGGAGCGGAGACCCCTGTGCTGCCTGGAGTGGGGCGTGGTGAGTAATCAGGGTTGTCATAGCAACATGTGTAGTCAGGGCCAGAGAAACCTTAATGATATCATACAATTACAGTAACAGGCTCCAGTTTCTCAAAAATACTTAAGTAATTACTCATTTACTTTCGCAACTCATTTTACCAGATTACAGCCCAACATGGTTAAACATTTTAAATGGCCTCATAGATGATAGATGAATAAATAACGTTGAATAGTCTACCCAGTTGAATAAGACTTTGTTTTTAAGAAGAACAAATCAAGGTTTTTTTATTAGTCAAAGTGCCTTTTGGGCTTTTGGCATTATGCCAAAATTTTAATAATACCATAAATCATTGAATTTAGGATGCACTAGGGGAAAACTAGTTTGTTTACTTTTAATTTCAAAGGGACATAACTCACATCACCTCGATTGAGTTATAACAACAGTTGCAAATTGTGATATGGTAAATCAAACATAATTGTGAATTCAATTCTTGGCAAAATATATGGATTGTATCTTTAACGTTTAAGTCTTTGAACCATGTTTTAAAAGCCTTGGGATATACCGTACGCAGGAACTTTTTATCCTTAAAGGAACTGTTCTTTTCAGAAATGTTCGCACTGTACATATAAGAACACCAACGACGAACGCTGGACGAACCAGCTGATCATTCTTGCAGCAGAACACGCGTGTAATGGCATCTACAACTTTATAGTGCCGTTGAGGTCACAATTTATCGGCATGAAGTCGCTGTGTCCCATAATTCTTCTATTGGAGGAAACGTGAGTTTTGCTGGCATAATTTCCATATTCTAAGGATATATTGCACTGAAGTTTTTTATTCAAGTGTGTTCGCTCGAACTCTCAGGGACCGGCGAAAATACCTCTAGCGTCGAAATATTTGAGCCGCTTACCTTCAGTTTAAAGAAATCTGTCCTGTACATCTAGTTAAAGCCAATAAAATTTCGAGCCAAGCGATTTCGAGTCATTGGGTTTCGACTGTATATAGTTTTCGCTGTAACATTCACAAGTTTTATGATCATAATTATGGCACACTTCATGAAGCCGAAATGAAATTTCTTTATTTATAAACTTCAACATAGAAAGTAATTGATAGGAAAATTCCAGCTTATCGGTTTGAGCATCCCATCCTTTCCACAGCTATTTGTTTTTTTTGTCTTGGAATGCTCTGAATATCAGATCGCAGTTTCTAATATCCACGTTCGAAAAATGAAGTTTCGTGGCTAAAAGCATTACTAACGCTTTAAGAAAAATTCGTTATCGTAAAACATAAATTTTTGAATGTAAATATGAAAAACTGTGATCTGATTCTTTGTCAGCTGTCATATATATATCACTGGTTCATACACATGTAGGCAAAAATTGGATCTTTCTAAGACAGGAAATAAAAAAGTTGTCAAAACGGTCCATCTGTGCGAGTGTAGCTATATGGATGACAGTGCTCATATCTTTTATTTTAAATCTGAGATGAACTATCCAACTCAGATAACTACTTTGCAATGAATCATTTGAGTTGGATAGTTCATCTCAGATTTAAAAAAACTTTGTGATAAAACACCCATGAAAAATTATATAAAGTAATTTGATATGATGGATGGCATCAGAGCCTTGAAAAAGAATTCTTTAATGTTATTGACAACATGCCAATGCTTGTAAGATCTCTTAATAAAAATAACCATTTATTAATCGTTTTAAACAAAAATGAAAATCTCAGGATAGCTTATTTAAAAAAAAAAAACATATTCAATATTTCATTGTTTTATTTCAGGCCGGACGTAATATTTCAGGAAACAATCTCATATTTCCCTCTTGTCTACTGGATGCTGGGATCTATATCGAGGTAACTTGCTTAAAATAATCAAAAATTGGTTGGTGAGTAATCCACAGCTCTCAGGAATGAGCTATACTCCTAATTGTAGAACACTGGTTAACTTTTATGTTCAGTTAAAGTTAACCAAAATGATTATTGATTGGTTGGAATAAGTACAGCATTCTCTGTAACCATTCAAATCATTTATATAGAGAGAGTGTAACGATAGTAAAAACAAATTATGATGTCATGTTTTCAAACTGCTTTTCTTAATGATAAAGCATTGTAGGTTTGAAGTCTACTAGCAATGTTTTTGGCTTGTGGCTAAGCGTCTAATTGTTATTGTATCTGTATTTCCAGTGTGGATGACCTATTGAAGGCAGGAATCAACAAAGCGTCACATCTTGTGGTCGTAAACAAGGAGCAGAGTGAAAATGAGAGCGAGGACACGCTGGCCGACTCCGAGACCATTGTTGCCGTGCAAACCATATTCAAGTACTTATTGCAGTTTTTATTATATAATATAAAAACAGAAAATACTTGCAACAACTCCCTTATGCTCACCTGGATTTAAAAAATGTTTCCTTTTGGTAGGTTCTGCAACTAAAAAATCTTCACTTTTTGTGTTAAAAGGAATACCGGGTATACAAGCTAACAATACCTGTGAGAGAATTTTTTTTTAGATAATCTGACCTTTTCAAATCATGATTAAGCTATGCTATTAAAAAGTAAGTAAAAAATAGTTTTTAATATTTTAATATTCACAATTTTTCACTTTAGTCATGTTCTGAACTATGGCCAAGTGTTTTTACATGGTTCATGAACATGCTTACATTTGGATCACCAATCATCATTATAGTCAATTTGTTCATTGCCAAACCAGCCTGACATAAATATACATAACCAATGGACGTATTTACTAGTCTCTGTATAACCATTTTGGTGCCAATGAGGGTTACTTACTGAATATTCAATGAGTAGCATTTTTTGTAAGGCTGTTCTCAAATGCAAACTTAATTACCAAGCAGAACCACCTGACCTGGGTTTATGCATTTTCGTGCATATAGCCAATTCTCGTGAAGTGTTCTCACTGTATATACACCAAGTAACATTGTTTTTCAGGCTGTTCCCGAATGCCAACATTATTACGGAGCTAAACCAGGCATCAAACATGCGGTTCATGCATTTCCGCGCCCATGACGAATACTCACAGAAAATCTCTGACCTAGAAAGGGTATGTAAATGTAGCTAACAAATTTGGCTGGACATCCACAATTATAAAAGTTTTGCACATTTCTTTTTATTTATTGTGAAGCTATATTTATAATTTAATAAAAACAATTAATAATATCGAAAAAAACTTCTTCTTTTTAATTTAAACACAAGGCCAAACCATATCAGTGTTTTATTGTATTAATCCTAATTTACTGCTCCTATTTTTCACCTCGAAAATCGTAAAACAAAGTCGAACAAATCTTTCTTGTGAAGCCAGGCATCATATAGCAAAACAAAATCATGCTTGATTATGACCCTGACAAGTTACAAAATACTGATTCGGGACTTTAAAATGATAATTTTGTGGGGTTTTTTTTCTTTAACTTGCACATGGAAGGCTGAATAATTTTGTTATTGTTTAGGATTGTCATCTTATGTAATGTCAAATTTACGTATGCACGTAAAAGTATCGATCACATGTCTCTGTTGTGGATTGGAAAATCTAACCCTCAGTCACGCTGCTAGCCAGTAACTTGGCAACCCTCTTTACCGGCTTCCACATGTGCCTTATGGTTTTCCATCTTCACCAGAAACACATGAAAGATATTTATGATCTTCATTTGTGCGTCTGACGGTATTAATATTTTTTTCTTCCACAGAAACTGAAGTCAAGCATGACGTCAAACTTGAGCCATATATTCCGTCTGCCATTTGCTGCAGGCCAGGTGTTCAGTGCCAGTATGTTAGACACACTGCTTTATCAGGTATGTTGGATTGAAAATATGACAATATATATTATATTTAAACTATGTTTCATTAAAGTAATTGTTACTACTGTCGGCTAGCCTCATTATTTTATTTATAGGCTATTTGCTGCGGGCCTTGGTTGGTATTCAATATTGGTCTTAAGTTGGATCTAAGAACGATGTAGCTAATCAGATTACTGGTTATCAATAACTGACCAATAGAGTGAATGAAATCAATGTTGTATGATCATAAGATTTACTTAAGTTTAATATTGAATACCACCCCAGGGTTCTGTTTCAATAAGATATCTTAGTTGCTAACGTTACGCTGATTGAGAGTGCTCAAGTTACAGCCAGATTCTTGACAATAAATATTCTCATGATATTTTTATTGAAACTCAGTTAAAGCCAAAAACAGGGTAACGCATGGCTAGTTATGATCGTAAACCTGATCATCTTTAATTTAAAATTTATTATCAAGCGGTTCTGATTTTCAATGTTACGCATGGAAATTAAATTTTTTAAACTTATTGATCTTTAATTTTAAACTCATTGTCAGAAATCATTGATTCTGATTTGTCTACCGAATATGTTATTTTTATGATTCAATGCATAAGTCAAATTGAACCTGTATCATTTCAGACATTTGTAAAAGGATACCTCATCACTTTTGTACGCCTTTTGCTTGGAATTGACGCTGAGGAAAACTCTGGACATCTTTCCAGTGTAAGTTAAATTATCACAAATTGACACAGATTATTGGTAAAAAATAAAGCAGAAGATGAGGGGTGTTTATGGATTACACTTATAGGATACACAATGTTTCTGATGAAATAACATTTTTTTTTGTAATTTGACCGCAACAAATTGTGAAAATGTCACAGGAACAACATGATAAAATTATGTGATACGATTGAAATTATGTAATTCTTTGACTCATCCTTGCTTTAGTTTAATTCTTTTACACATTAACGCCAAATTTCAGATCCGAATCAAGCGGACTACCCTTGCACGCTACCGCACATACGGAGAACTATACCACGCTCTGTGTTCAACAACGGGAGAAGTCCCGATTGCTCTGTACCGAACTGATAACCAGTCAGCAATCAAATCAGCCAGTCCAGCCTCTCCTACACCACCGGTGGGTATTTCCTCGAAAACCTCTTATTTCATAAGTACTTATACACACCAATTTATGATCTTGCAAAGAGGAATGGTTAATTTGAAAGCTAGTTCAGAGAATTTTATAGCCAATATTAACTAATGTTCCCAGTGCTAAAAAATATGCTTTTTCCACAATTCAAGAAATTCTGTTGTAGTTTATTGCTGTTGAAGTTCTAATAGCTCACAAATAAATGGTTAAACAAATATTTGAGTATAATTTTGCAGCCTTTGTAAATATTTATTACAAATTCTGAATTAGTAAAATAACATGCGAAAAAATTCATTCCAATTTACAAGGAACAAGTCATTTTCATAAATAACAGAAAAAATCCCCTGTTATTATACTCTCCACTGTTAAAAAATAATCAATAATCAACTCATAAATTTGGAGGATCCTTTGATTGGGTTCAGCAGAGCATTGTAGAACATGGGCTAAGAAATTCCCTCGGCATCATGACAACCAACAAAAATAGGCAGTTAGTGGATGAAAACAAATTGGTTTGGTATAAATATATTTCTGATAACATCAGCACTAAGCATGTGGATGGTTAGAAATCCATTCTTGCATACCAGACGTGTGTTTCCGGTAATGTGACCAGTGCTGGAAAAACTAATCTTACACCCCCCATGTAAGATGAGTCACGCGCAACAACGCGCCACTTCTTATTTCTTTTATTGCATGGTTTATTCTGCAATTTCAACAAAATATAAGTATACAATACTTTCAATTAAAATTGAAAATAATAATCGTAAAAGCGTGAATAATAAAGGAACTATTTGATGTCGATAGTGATTTAAAATTACTGCACTTTATGATGTCAGTACACAATGTCGCACAAGCTTTTTGGTGAAATGTACAAATGTGTGTTTTCTACGTCAATTTTCCCACAAATTCATAATTTTAGGTATGCAAGAAAAAATATCAATCATGTTTTTCCGGTACGGATGGAAAAATCCGACCCTCGGGCAGCTGCGTGGCCTGTAACTCGGCAAGCCTTGTTACCGGCTTAAGCGCGTGCCCTCGGGTCGGATTTTTCCATCCGTACCAAAAACACATGATAGATATTTATATTGTCACAAAGTAATACAGAAAGTGATCCATCATCTATGGTCACCAATTTGAGTTTGATGGAAAGAACCTCAAATATTTTTGTATTCAGAACAATAACACAGAGCATATTGCCAGCAAGAAACTGCATTGTCATCATGAGCCAAGGAAAGTGAACAGCCACCCGCGTCCAAAGTTTGTCTATTAATCTAATATTTTTCTTCAGAACAACAACACAGAGCAGGCCAATGGCAAGAAGCTGACCCATCACCGTGAGCCGAAGAAAGTGAACAGCCAGCTGAACATTCAGAAACACTGGAATACTCAGAATCCGGAGCGCGAGGACATCTCTGATCTCATACGGAACAGAATGAAGAGTCTCGACCTCACTATTGATGACTACTGTGAGCACCATGTTTTTTTGTCATTAAGTAAATGCCAGAGAAAAATGGATTTTAATTTTTTACTTTAAAAATTCTTAAAAGGATGGTTGGGTAAATTTATTGTTAAATCTTCAAATTAAAAATGTATTGAATAATCTTATTTTGGCCAACTTTCCTTGCTTGCAGAGTTCAAAATTTTGTCAAATAAAAATGATAGGACGAGGGATACCGGATAAAAGTTGGCCGGAATGAAAATGAAAATTTAAGTGTGTACTTTCTATGGCGTTGGTCTAGATTTTGAACCAGTTTAGAAACTCATCTGATTTTCAAAATGTTGTTGAGATAGTTTCATTATATTGGCATAACCACAGTTTTGGGGATAACTGGTTTTGGGGAGCTGTTATCGTCGTTGTGCATTTTTAAAGTGTTCAAGACATTGACATAAAACTTGGTATGCATGGTAATCATGAAACTTGATATAAAGGTTCATCAAAAAACTTGGTATACATATTAATAATGTCACTTGGTATAATTCTTAATGGGTGAATGACTAGCAGATCCCATAAATCTGGTCCCCGGGAGTTATAGAACGAAGAGTAGTATAGTGTCCCCTTGAAGCACCATTATGATATAGTATTATGGCATCAGTTGTGAAAATGGAGTGGTGAAAGCAAAAAGGTATTATCACCTTCTTTAATTAATGTCAAATTGAACCCTCTTCCCTTTACCCAATGAAATGTAGGATGAGTTGCTATTCACTATTAAGCGCTGAACGCTATACAACAATCCTTATGGAAAGGTACTAAGCGGGGGGGGGGGGGGGGGTCATTACTTAAGCAGACAGCATCACCTAGTTATATATATAATATTTTGATTAAGGTCATTGCTGAAATATAAGGTGGACTCTTGCATAGCGCTATGTGGTACACTCTGAATATGCAACTCAAACCTGTTGAAACCTCTCGACCTTAAATTCAGGTTGTTGCTTAGGTAATGAATACTCTTGCATAGCGCTATGTGATACTCTGTGCTAATGCAACTCCCCCTTGTTTTTACCTTTCGCATGATGATTCAGGTCTTGCTGAATATAAGGTGGGCTCTTGCATAGTGCTATGTGGTATTCTCTGATAATTCCCCTTTTCCCTGTGGTAACCTATCAACTGTTTGTTCAGGTCTTGCTGAAATATGAGGAGGGCTTGCACAGCGCTTTGTGAAACTCTCTGCTAATGCAACTCTCCCCTGTGGTAACTTATCAACTGTAGATTTAAGGTCTTGCTAAAGTAAGGAGGGCTTGCATAGCGTTTTGTGAAACTCTCTGCTAATGCACCCCTCCCCTGTGGTAATCTATCAACTAGTGATTCAGATCTTGCTGAAGTATAAGGAGGGCTCGCAAACCGCTTAATGGTACTCTCTGCTAATGTAACTCGCCGAGGCATACATTTAACCATTCTGCTTGTGTGTTCCAGGTTCTATGGAATATAAGAAGAATGACATTTGTTATGTGATCCTTAACCCTTCCCCAAAGAGAAAACTACGCACTGGTGACCTTGTGTAAGTATATCACATGGTGACCTTGTGTAAGTATATCACATGGTGACCTTGTGTAAGTATATCACATGGTGACCTTGTGTAAGTATATCACATGATGACCTTGTGTAAGTATATCACATGGTGACCTTGTGTAAGTATATCACATGCATTTTGAATGTCGCTTCTGAAGATCAAGCATCATTGGTGTTTGCAACTTACAGTGTTTGTGATTTGGTTCGCCGTGTGTAGTGTATGTGCTGCGATGCAACATGGATACAAAACAAAACAGTTAGCGAACATGAACAACTGTTTTAGCCTTAACTGAACTCTGAGCTAGGTATTGTGATGACCTTGGGCTCATTGACATTAGCTGCATCTTAATGCAAAACCTTTAATCTTGGTCATAACTCAAAGAACTATCAATACATTCAATTTAAACTTGGTTCATATGTTGCCAAAGACAATACGCATACTTTCTTAAGATTGTTCGAGAAATCAGCCCTAGTGTGTAATAATTGGAAATGAAGTGGTCTCTGTAAGGTTTCAAATAAACTCGTACTTATTTCCTGCTTTATTGAGCTCATTTCTCAAATTATCTAAATACTGTTATAGCAATGTAAGTATATAATAATGAAATAAATATGATCCGAGTATATTTGTTTTGTCATTTACTGCTTTTTTATTCTCCATGTGAAGAGTATTTTCTCTTCTAAAGGGAGAGTACTGAAAAGATAATTGTAGGAAGCTTAATTGTCTTTTGTGAAATTTGATTTAAATTATTTTGACGTACGGTAAAATTGTTTAAAAATATTTTTTTTAGAAATTTTCCCATGCTTTGAATGTGTATAAACATATTTTCAGCTACGTGATTCAGCCCAGCTCTATGTACGCCATTCCAAGTCGTATCACCCGGCTAAAGCAAAACCGACGTAACTGGACACCTCCGTTAAAACGCTCTGGTTCCGACACAAACATTACACTGAAATTCCCGGACGATGCCAACTTCAGTAGAGATCGCACAAGCTCATTGTCGGATCGGAAACCTAAGAAAAGGTTTCACATTGGATCTGTTGAGACTTGACTTTAATATTGCAGTTTCAGATATAGTTGGTTGTATGAGTTAAAATGTTGTTTAATGTTGGTTTTCAAAGTTATTGATGTTCTTGTTAAAGTTTAAAAATAGTTTGTTTTATTATTTAAAGTGTTGTTAATTGTTTGATTACGGAATAGTAGCTGTTGTTAGGGGCACTTAAGATGTTTATTAAAGGCAAAGCTCCTTGTAGTTTCAAAAAATGAAGACGTTGTCATGTATTGGCTGTATTTCAACTGTCACTGATTTAATTATATGAGGCCCTCACAGTTGATTTATCAGTGGTCACATCTCATTGCCAATGCCTTTCAAACAAGTTAACTTACAAAAATATTTTACCAGGGGGCCTCACAACGTGTTCCGAAATTAAGATCATGTATCTATCAGTGTAAACTATGTCTACAACGTTGTATTGGATATAGAAGGTAACCCAATCTCAGGAAGCTTTGCCTTACACCCAGACCTAAAGCTGTCCTCTACTTGCCTAGCTTTCAGACTGAAGAAATTAAAAAAATTGGACTTGTGTATTGAATACATGAAATGTAGAATTAGTCCTAAAATAGCGGGGAGAGGGTGGTGATATATTGTGAAAGTCACATTTGATGCAATTTAATTATTTATAATTTTGCATAGTAAGTTGTCATGTTTATGAAATAGACTTGAGATTAAAATGAATGTTTATAACATAATACATAATATTTTAAAAAAGTGTGCATACCATTATGTACATTGAATCAAAAATGGATTCCCCTTAGAAATTAGAGCATTATTTGCCCTTCTTTTTGCAAACCTTTAGTTTGTGGGCGTATGTTTAAAAATTGTCAAACTATAGTCATTTCAGGAAATATAGCCAAGGTATAGTCAGTTTCCAAAAAAATCATGGTACATGGTATAGTCTGCTTCTGAAAACTTTGCCAAAATATAGTCAGTTTCAGGGGAAAATGCTAGGGTATAGTCAGTTTCAGGGGAAAATGCTAGGGTATAGTCAGTTTTGGAAAATATTGCCAAGGTATAGTCAGTTTTAAAAAGCATTGTCAAAGTAAAGGTAGCTTCAAGGGAGTTTATCCAGGCATAACCATAGCATCTAGGTGTTGTCGGCAGTATAAGGGTGCCATTACCCTAATTTTTGGCTATGGCATAACTGAATAGAGTAGTTTACTGTACTTGCCCAACTTAACAACTTTCCCAGTCCCATTTCCTGTTTTTCTGTGCTTTATATAACCATGTTCACTTCCTGCTGTGCTTGATTTATGTATTTTAATCAATTGACCAATTGCCTGTTTTATCAACCTCAGGTTTGTGCCGGTGCATGAATCCAAGTTGACGTGTAATAGCTCACCAGACATTACCACCTCTAAGTTCTGATGCGCATTGTGGTATACCAGTGCTTTCACTACCCTAGAAAACCACCAAATTTTACACACTGCTGCAAAGTAAACACAAAATCTGGATTTAAAAAGAAAATGAGTATGTCGCAAAGTGGTGAAAGGCTTTATTTTACACTCTCCTTATATCACAAACAATAATTGAATTTCCCAAACAGAAGTTTATTTTATGAAATATTTTTTTCACAAAATGGATTAAACTAACTGCTTACCGTATTTTATAAAGAGCTGATCATTTTTATAAACAGCTGATTTTTATGAATTGCCTATTTCACAACTGCTGATTTTATGAATTGCTTATTGCACAAACTGCTGATTTTATAAAATGCTTATTTCACAAACTGCTGATTTTATGAATTGCTAATTTCACAAACTGATGATTTTATGAATTGCTAATTTCACAAACTGCTGATTTTATTGTTCAGTGTTGTACAAACTGCTGCAAGGTTTTTGTCTTCGCATCTGGAGAATTTTACCTGATTCCTAAGCTTACTTTTCAAAAAGTATCCCTGTTGCGCTAGTAAATTCATAGAAATGGAATCCATTACCATAATATCAATTATAAATCTGCCATTGATATATATTGCAAAATAGGATTGTCCGTATTTTAGCTTTCTGAGTTCACATCAAAACAAGTACAATGTATCTTTGCAGTGTTAGATGATGACATCAGAGGAAATATTAAAATTAATAACAATGTTGAAACTGCTCTTCTAAATGATTTTCGATGCTTTTACTGTAGAATTGTTTTTATTTGAAACAGTACTGCTGCCATGTTTGTCTTTGTAATTCTGCTTTAATTTATTTTCTTTAGATTCTCAGCTGCATTTAATCTTGTTTTTTTCTTGGCAATTTGCAAGTTCTTCACGTGTCATGGCTTAAACATTGAATAAAAAAATAAAAATGCGAGAATCTAGATACATGCTTGTTTGTTTGTAGTTTTCATGTACATTAGAATTATGTACCATTTATTGTGTAAAAGGGACCAATGATTTTTGACGGGACCAAAATATATATTTTACTGTGATTAATGTTTGTTACTGTTGATAAGACATAGTTGATAACATGTGTTTGTTAGCATGGATAACATGTGTTATTTGTTTGTTAAATATTGATGTTTTCACAGTGCTCTGTGTTTGGTATTAACTTTTATGATTATGTATGAGGTTTCCACTTTTTGTCATAAAATTGTAAATATCCCAGGAATTTCATATCCTTCATTTCAGGAAAAAAATATGTTGTAATATTTTTGGGCATCAAATATGTTGTAATATTTTTGGGCATCAAATATGTTGTAATATTTTTGGGCATCAAATATGTTGTAATATTTTTGGGCATCAAATATGTTGTAATATTTTTGGGCATCAAATATAAAATATAAATTTTAAGCATTGAAATGATATTCTCTGTTTATAGGAGACTTAGTAATTGTTTATTATGAAGCAGTAGGACTCGCTGAAGATGTTCTCTTAAACTTTGACAAACAAGGAATATTTTTTCTGCTTACTATTGTTGTGTTGTAAATACTTGTTAGTGTATATTTTTTAATTTGTTTATGTTCGAATTCGCCATGTGTTCATATATCCTTTATTTTAATTATATATATTTTCTGTATGATATGATATGATATGTATATATGTTAAGCGATGTCACCATGATAACTGTGTCAGCACATATCGAGCAAAATCAAATACCTCAGCTCCTACATTTCTTGTATCTTGGTCCATCCTTGAAGATTGTGTGTGTGTGCGTGCGTGCGGGCGTGCGTGCGTGTGTGTGTGTGTGCTGTCATCCTAAGACCTTTTCAAAGTTCATGCAATTTTAGACTTCTTTTTTATTGAGTTGGGAAATAGCCCTTGGATTAAGCCAGGTTTGTTTAGTGTGAAGTTGTCACTGAGTCATAAAAAATATTTTCTGAACTAAAAGTTTGAGTCTGGTCATGTCAAACACATTTTTTAAGGATGGCCGAAGATGTGTCTCTTGATTTGTTTTCAGAAATCTAAAAAAAATTATGAACTGTAATTCTGCGATGTTTTTGTCTTGTTTTGTGCATTTATATTTGCTTCACTCAATTTCAGAGTCACTATCACTGGTCCGAGACTTACAACTCCCTGGGTTGTAACTAAAAATAAATCACATTAAATTATTTATATTATAATTTCAATATGTGCATTGATGGGAGTTTTCTTTAAAAGAAAAATCTCTATGGTTACTCATTGTCGAATCTCATTTAGTTCATGACTGCTGCAACATAGTTTTCATCAGGTGTAACGAAAACAGATTGTTTTTTTCCGGTTTCCCCACCCGACTCTAAATTTGCTTTATTTTTCACTCATTTTTGGTACATGGTTTTGGGTAGGGCCTAAAAAACAACAACATTTGTTTTGGGTTACTCGACCCTACCTACGAAACAGGCGCCGACCTTACTGTTTTTATTGATGGGGGGGGGGGGGGGGGGGGGTCAGTGAAATCGGAAAGAAGCAATTCTATTTTTACTTTATTGTATTTAGATTTAAATATTCAATCAGATTTTAAATACTCTGTTTTAGAGGCCAAATTATGTATCTTTGTTTAAAACAAATACTTATTGGCATTAAACTATATTTAACATGTAACAAGTGTTTATGTTGATTCATCAATACCATATCGTTTGGAAAGCTATGAAAAGTCTGATACATTTCTCTCTTCTTAAATAAGTGTTCATGCCACAGTGAGGAAAAAAACATTATTTGAAAAAAAAAAAAAGTTAGTACCGGTACTTCCTGTTTTAACCAGTAATTTACATATTTTATCAATTTTACAACAATACATTATTTGAAGGAAACACACGCATATAGACAGTTATTTTGATTGACTCCATCATTCAAAGCTCATTGTCTTTTTCGTCCTAGTATAACAATATTATGGTATATTTCAATTATCACATACATGTATTGCGTTTTACTCAGAAGATGTTTAGTGCCACAATCTATAGGCATTTGTGTAGCATATAGTAGACATTCTTTTGGCATTGTTTAGTGGATGCCTACATTCTGTACTGAGAATTCTGTTATGTGTAACACAAGTTATAACCTAAACTGAAGATTGAATAACCACTCAACCTATCAACATATAGTGATTTTATTTTTTATAATAGATCTATGGGACTTTTTTGCACAAAGATATTGGTTGAAACCATGGTAAGTTTAAAATTTAGATATGCGAACCTATGCATTGGCATTTGCAGCCTGTGTTGAGGGACATAGCCAACTTTCAGTGACAACACTAAATAATTTGTAGGCTCTGTGCAAGACTGCTGATTACATCCATGTTGTGCTAAGTCCTCAAATTATGAAGTTGGCCAAAAGAAGGTTACTTTTTACATGACTGTAAATCTTAATATTTTAAGCGCTTCAATAATAAAAAATGCCTAATTCCACTATAATTCCTCAAATTCACCATAAGCACTAAATAAAATTTGTTTTTAAAGGAAAATGTGTAAATTTAGCCATTTAAGTTGAACAAAAATAAAATCATTATTTTACAGAAGAGAAGTTCACCATAATTATACTGCATTGTCATGAGTTCGCCCCTTTTAAGGATAAAATCCCCCTTCAATCCATGTTTAATCCTCCTTCTTGAACAATCTACATGTATGTTCCAAATAATGGTTGTTTTGAAGTACAAAGTGGCCTTCCTGCTCAATTTGTTCTTATCAGTGGCTGTTTTAAATTACATAATCGTTTAAACACACACTATAGTCCCACCAGTGGCTGTTTTAATTACATGTATATAATCCCTTATAAAGCACAATCTATGTACAATCCTATGGTTGTTTTTATGTATAAAGCCTCTATTCAAGCTCAATCTTTTCCTACCATTGAATGGCTGTTTTGAAGGTTCAATTTTTTTCCCACCAATGGCTGTTTTGAATCCCCCTTTAAGCACAACCTATCTTCCAAACCAATGGTTGTTTTGAAGTACAAAATCCCTCTTTAAACTCAATCTATGTTTCAATCAATGACTGTATTCGCCTGAACTAAAGTGTTGGTTTTTTTGCTTTATTTGTATCAAAGGGAATCTTTTCAGGTAAAATCACATTCCTTTTTGTTTAAATGCTATAGCTGTTTACTCGTGGATGCACTACATACATGTACAATGTTCTGTTTCTTGGTTATTTTAGTTTTGTTTCAGGTACATTTTTTATTCACGTATTTTGATGGTTTTAGTTTTTTGGTTATCTGTATGCCTCGTTCTATTGGTAATATGTATGTTTCTTAAGAGTTTCGAATATATTCTTGCCATGCATTTCAAGTCAGCATTTAGTTATGTATTTTCAACTTATGGAAAGTCGCATTTGAGTTTTACTATTTACTTTACAGCGGTTACTTCCTTTTGTCATACAGTACACTGCCACTACGCATGTCATGTGATAATGATCAATATCATGTGACGTCATGCAAACAGTTAAGATTTGCGTTCGTTGAAGTTATTTTTTGTGTGTTTTTACTAATTTTTAAAACAATTTTATTTAAAGGAACTTTACTTCAATAGTGCATAAAATTTAATATGTGTAAAAAAAACTTCCCCAAAAGTATATACTGTAGCTGAAATCCATCTATTTTCGTAGTGGCGGCAGAGGTTATCTGGTCATCAAGGGAGATCACTGCGTAGGTGATTGCATAGTACTAACACACGTTTTTGTGTAATCTGGGGCCAATAATACTCCCAGGTGTAATAAACTACTTCAAGGTTATTAATTGTTTATGTCCAATTTTTAAGGTTCATGATTTTGATAGTTGAAAAATATCACTGTATCTTGCACATATATGTGATTTCACAGTAATCAAGATACCTTGATTATGAATAAGTACAGTACTAATATTTTATATTTTTAAAACATTTGTCATTTAAAGGTGTTGTTTATTGTCAATGTACACTTAAAGTGTTGTTGTCGACACAATTGTATCATATATTGTTAAATAGAATAAAATGATGTGACCATGTCAGTTTGGTATTATTTATGCCTATGTTCGACCATGTGATTTTGCCCTTTTATACGTCTGAGTTTGTTTTTAAATACGTATGGTCTGAGTTTGTCTTCAGTTTTCCTAAATAACGTCAGGGTTTGTCCTCAAATACGTCTGACTTACCATAACTACGTCTGGGTTTACCCTTACAAAGATATGAGTGTGCTCTTCAATACGTCTGCGGTTGCTCTTAAATGCGTCTTGGTTTGTCCTTAAATGTGACTGTATTTACTCTTAAATACATCTGGGTTTGCCATTAATAACGTCTGAAGTTGCACTGAAATGCGTCGCTTTACCCTTAAAACGTATAAGTTTTCCGTTAAATATGTCTAAGTTTGCTCTTTAGAACGTCTCGAGTTGCTTTACTGCGTCTGAGTTTAACTTTAAATTCGTCTGAGCTTGCCCTTAAATACGTCTGTATTTGCCCTTATATGACTCTGAGATTATCCTTGACTTCGGAGCTGTCATCAAATACCCACGATCGTTTCATTATATACGCATGAGATCGTCCGTGTAAATGTCAGGGTGAGTTACTATAACAGCCAAAAGTTTGTCCTTATATCAGTATACGCCCGAGTTTGTCCTTAAAACGTCGAAGTTTCTCATAATATAAGCTTGAGGTTTCCTTTTTATTAGCCCAAATATTTTCCCATACTTCTAAAGTTGTCGTTAAATAACCATTAGTTTTTTACCTTGTATACGCCAAAGCTGTTCCTCCTGAAATTGTCTTACGTCTACATTTGCCATTATTTAAGCTCAAATGAGTCCGCATACGTGCAAGTTTGTCACAGTATACGCCTTTGTCATTATTTACACCGGAGGTTAGATTCCATAGATCAAGATCGCTTATTCATTCAACGATGAGTTTGATATTGTGAAGGTACAGGTTAAGGTTAATTTGTGCAATAATTGTCACTGAGACGTAAACAGCAGCGGTTACATATTTCATCTAAACCATTGATCAAAGTAATTTTGTTGTAACCTAAAACAGGCATTCTTCGCCATTGACGTTACTTCGTGTTATCGAGACCTGATTAAACAACTGCAATTATTGTTTTATTGAGCTGTCACACAGCATCGGATCATGTCCTGTCCTTTAGGTACGCTTGTTTAATCTAAGCCGACAGTAGAATTGGAAAATCATGTCAGTTGGCAATCTTTATAGGCCGCCAATCTCACCTATAACAATGTATTGAACACACCTGTAGTTATATGCCCCACTTCATTTGGGTGTGAGGTATACATGTCATTGTCAGCCCGTGCGTTCGTTCGTCCGTGATCCCGTCCATAAATATTATGCGTACTTGTGTCTTTCAGAACTCAAAACTATTTGACGTATAGTTATGAAATCTGATTTGAAGGTTGTTGAGATGATAAAGTTGTGCACATGGATTTTTTCCCACTTCATCTAAAAGGGCCGTTGATCATGAATTACCAACCATTGGAATTTTCGAACTTGTGTAATTCAAAACTCCAATATTATTTGACCTAGATTCATGAAACCTTAGTGTAATGTAGTCGGGGTTAATTAGTTATGCACCTGGGTGTTTGTTTGCAGCTGCACATTGTAAGTACAGAGTTTTGGCCCTTCAGCTAGCAGAACAATGGCATTCTAAAATTATGGTCGTTGCATTTGATGGTAGTTTTAATATACATATATATTATATAACAAAGACAAAATGGGCCAAAATCCACTCATTCAACAATGATGGGAAAAGGTTGTTTTTTTTCCATTTTCAGGCTTTTATCGAAATGATCTATTTTTAGACATACTTGATACTAGACCATTCCCATAAAAGTTCAGCCTAAAATCTATTTTGTCCAGTAAGTTTTAGAAAGTACTAGCGAGGTTTCTACATGTATGTTTATTAAACAGAATCTTACGTCCTACAACTAACTGTTCACTTTTAAATGTTGACACGCAGCATTTATAGTTATTTTCAGTTAGTTAATGTCAACAATAATCATTTCATGTGTCCCCATTCATTGTCCTAATAATTTGAAAGTAATGATTGTTAGGACGATTTGAAACATAATGATTGTAAGGACGAGTGGAAACATAATGATTGTTAGGACGATTTGAAACATAATGATTGTTACGACGATTGGAAACATAATGATTGTTACGACGATTGGAAACATAATGATTGTTAGGACGATTTGAAACATAATGATTGTTAGGACGATTGGAAACATAATGATTGTTAGGACGATTGGTAACATCGCCACTTCAATGACCATGTACTTTAATAGCTTTAATCCATCTTAAGTTGCTCGTAAATGTTTTGTTCGTCAAGTGTATTCAAGTGACGATAGGAGAAAGGGAGAAAGAAAAGGTAACAATTAGGTTTATGTAAGTCTAAAATGGTGTATTTATGCAAATTCTTTCTATGACATTGTCACGACGGAAAATTGGATGGGGGGGGGCTTTGTCATCGTGCCCCTTCCCCCCGCGCAACCCTGTACCCGCTTTAGCGTTTTGTAAACTTCAGACAGGATTAACGAACTTCTGACGCCATATACAAAAAACGTTTAACCTCCCGACAGTGGAAACATGATTCTTTATTCAGACTATTATTCATCACGCAAATCTTGATTGATAGAATATAATCCGTAATGAGCAATGATCGGTGATATTTATCTAGTTTGCATACTAATCATGTTTAGGTAAATGAATATGGATTATAAATATGAAAATTATACATTTTGAAAGGCCTTTGTGATGGGGAATAAAGGTGTACGTTGAATGTTTGATTAAATGTTTCAATAATAGATGTCGCGATTAAAAATGAAATGCATTAATTCTTTAGAAAACAGATATTAAAAATACAATTATTTATAAGAAAGTGTCAACAAAAGGCCAAGTATATTGGACATGATTTTATGCTCTTTTTAACAGAAACGGTTCGAACGTTGCTAATTCACGAGCACACAAATACTACTTATAATAAAACACGTTATAATACATAACGGACGTACTAATATTGAGAACGATATAAGAATCAAGCGTTCTTGTACGGTGTGTTACGCTACTCGAGGAGATTTGTAACACAACAAAACCTGAAAATGTCAAAGGCGAAAGGAAACTCAGGAACGACCAAGAATTCAAAAACAAAGAAGCAAAAATCAGGTATATTGATTATTTTATACTTAGTTGTATCATTTGATTAACTTTGGTATATCCATAAAATGACAAACGATGAACTGGTTGGTACTAAATGTTGAAAAACATAGTTCTTTGATAAAGAGATAACATTTTGTAGTTATTCAGTGGTAACTGGACTGGCTCAAAATGATTCATTTAGTGTTAAATGAACTCCTTGTGACATTTCTTTTTAATTCTGGTATTCCTCTGTTATAGTTGTATTAATATTTCAAGAGTATGCATATTTATTGTTAAACGGGGTCTTGCGTCTACTGTAACATTCGCTCAACTTTTTTCAAATTTCAGTTTCTTTTCGAACGCGATGCCGATTTTTAAATCAAGCGGGAGCTGTAGTTAGCAATTCTTTGTTATTAAAATGTTAATGTTTTTTTATCTCATAAATCTTTTTTGATAAGTAATCCACCATTGTCTACTAGGAGACCGTCTTTGGAACCAACCGTCTATTTTATTCCGGACCATTCTCTAAACTCTACCTAACTCTACCGAATATACCAGGAAAATAGCCTATCGAAACTTCGTAATATGTGAATATTGCACGAGATTTGGTTTTGGGCCCATAGGGTCAAGGTCAAGGTCACAGTTAGTCAAATTGAAAACAAAACAAAACAAAAAAAACATTTGAAACTTGTATCTTTAGTTTTGGTTGACATATTATAACCAAAGTTGGTATATATGAAGAGTTTATGTAAAAAATCCATGGGATTGATCCAATAGAAAATGGTTGAAAACTTAATAGCTTTCGTTTGGGTTGATATATTGGAATTAAACTTGGTATATAGCAAAAGTTTTTGAAGACCATTTATGGGATTGGTCTAATAAAAAACTGTTAAAACTTAATAGCTTTAGTTTTGGTTGATAAATTGTACCCAAACTTGGTATATATGAACAACTCATGGTATTGGTCTAATAGAAAACATTTGCTACTGAATATTTTTAATTTGGGTTGACATATTGTAACAAAACTGTGTGAAAGGCTAACAAACATTCGGTGATTTATAGAGGTTTATCAGTAAAATAAAAATGATATATCAATTTTTAAACAATGAAACAACAATTTGATGTTTTTCTCTCTTTTGACATTAAGGCCCGCTCTATTCACTTTCAACTCAAACGTCAACACACACGGGGCTGCGACACAGTTCCAAAGACGTCATTTACGTTCGCATTTATTTTTGCCGCGCTTATTTGAAAAATTACAATAAACTTACATTTAAAATCCTTTTAAGGCATATCATAATTAGAAAAAAAAAATGTTAAAATCATTATAAGATCTTAACATTGTTCACCCCGTATTTATATTTCGCTCGTAGCTATGCCACTCATGAAATATAATTCTCGATGCTCACTCGGTGAAGGATATTGCGATATTGCACTAAAACAAACAATTCTCCTTCATCTGTACGTCCAACACTTTATTATCTCACACAGAGATAGAACAGATATTTGAAAAGATCGACCTGAACAATGACGGCCGGATATCCGTCATCGAGCTCACGAAGGCCGCCCGCCTCCTTGGTATGAACCCGACACAGGATGAGGCTGCGCAGATGATCGCCGATTGCAACCCCTCACGTATGTAAATCACAAATAGTGTATTAGATGTGGGGTACGCATTGCTCACCCACAGTCAAGAGAGTATCGTATACTGGGGATAGTTTGGATTTACCATGAAAGATACGAAAAACTTATGATTCTCTGGAATAAGTTTCATTTTCCAGGGATAAGTTACGATTTTCTTGAATAAGTTACAATTTCCAGGAATAAGTTAGAATTTCCAGGGATAAGTTACGATTTCCTTGGTTAAGTAACGATTTACCGAGTAAGTTACGATTTTCTGGGATAAGTAACGATTTTCTGGGATAAGTAACGATTTCATGGGATAAGTTACGATTTTCTGGGGTAAGTTACGATTACCTGGGATAAGTAACGATTTCCTAGAATAAGTAACGATTTCCATGGATAAGTAACGATTTCCAGGGATAAGTTACGATTTTCTGGGATAAGTAACGATTTCCTGGGATGAGTAACGATTACCTGGGATATTTTCTTTGGATAAGCTACGATTCCCTTGGATAAGTAACGATTTCCAGAGATAAGTTACGATTTGTAACCTGGGTTTAGTAACGATTTCCTGGGATAAGTAACGATTTTCTTGGATAAGTAACGATTTCCTGGGATAAGTAACGATTTCCTTGGATAAGTAAGAATTTGTAACGATTTTCTTGGAAAAGTACCGTTTTCCTAAGATAAGATCTGATTACCCAGACATAATTCAAATTTCCTATTATAATTCAGATTTAATGGGAATAAATAAGATTAAATGGGCATATATTTAAACCTATTCCGATCTTCGGCAATATCCTAATCAGGGGCGGTTCCAGGAGTTGACGTTAGATGGGGCATAACTTAGGGGCGCATCCTTTTGACATGCGCCCCTCCCTAAGAACCGAATATATATTGCATAAACTATTTGCATGTAGGTTTGGGGTTACTGCTACAAGACCATTATAATAATTTGTAGTCAAAAAGGTACATTTTGAGCATGTCGTTTTTTCTCTCCGATAATGAATAAAAAGTTACCTTTGACGATTTTAGAGGGTGCGCGCGCCGGGTGCGCCCTCCCCCCTCTAAAGCCGCTAATGCCAACGATGAATTAGCTACAACAAGGACGCAATACATTTTTTTAATGTTACCATATAAAGGTAATCTAGCAATTTATACCACATTTTAGACAACAATCAAATAATAAATCTTGATATGTTTTAGTTATCAAAACATAATAAATTAAAGAAAAGTGTCGTGAAAAATAAGTTTTGTCAGATCTTTTTCGTTTTAAAAAAACATTTTTTTGACAGCAACATAAATTACTTCCTAATGAAAAAAACTTACCTTCCAAACACAATTCAGGATGATATAGACCTGTGTAAAATGAATACTTTGCAATATTTTACTCGTATTTATATATTCAGGAAGATAAAACGGATATTAAATTATTAGTTTTGGAGTTTATTACCATATTTTACGCGAAATTTTTCGTTTTATAAGCATCGAAGTTACAGTATCGCTTCCTTGAAGTTGCACTCTCACAGACTGAACGCTTTGACAACTTTTTTGTCTCGGAATGAGCCAATTTATGCGAAAATGCATGAAAAACAGTGATATAAGACTGCTGACAAAAACCAACAGATCGCAGATTTTCATATTTCAGTTCAAAACTTGATGTTTTATGCATTTTTCTTAAACCGTTAGTAACGCTTTTAGCCATAAAACATTAATTTTCGAACGGAAATATGAAAATCTGCGAGTTGATCTTTTGTCAGCAATTTAATAAATATCATTAGTTTGCATATATTTACACAAAAAATGGCTCATTCCAAGACAAACAATACAAAAGTTGTCAAAACGGTAAATCTGTGAGAGGGCAGCTTTAAACTGATACTCGTATTTAAAATCAATACGTTCACATGTATAATGCACCAGTCAATTGTATCCACGGCCCTACCAGACTCGGAAAAGCGGGGACTTGGACTTTCGGTCCAGCCAACCCCGGCTAAAATCCCCGCCTTGCGCCTTGCGGAGACGTACAGATGGTAAAATCCTCGCCAAATGTCCCCACATCCCAGGGACCCTAGGTAATGCCCGCTATATTAAAAGAGAAAACCAAAACACCGCATTGACCGGCACTGCGGGGCCACCTGAAAGGTAAAAACACGACCCGTTTCCCCGGATATCCCCGGTATACCCCCGAGGGGGGGGGGCGTGGTTACAATTGACTGGTGCATAACACACATTCATTTTGAGTGATAAACCTTTAACTACTTACTGAATAATGCCTTAAGTTAAATATTATTTACTGATAACAAGATTGTAGCCGTGTATTTAATAGCTGAAAACGCAAAACTTTTAAATAGCTGGTGGGTCTTATTACATTTACAGTGATCAACTATCGTCTCATTATTAGGAAGAAAAACTGCTTTCTGCGGCGTTCCTTTAACTTTACACGGCATCCTTCATAAGAACCATTGTTTTCGATAATAATTCACCCTTTTCGATACATTAAAACAATTGTATCTACTGTGGTACATCTTATTTGGGAAAAGAGTGCATTTTTAACAAATAAATTACTGTCATCATAACCTTCCATAATTTTCACAGAGGAGGGGTATGTGAACAAGTCAGAGTTCAAAAAGTTGTTTTCGGACCAGAAGGCGGACATCGACGCACAAGTGGAAGAGATGAAAACCGCCTTCAAGGTCTTTGATAAGGATAACAGGTGTGTGGGGAAAGGGGATGCGATTATATAGGGGTAGGGGATGGGTGCAGAGGGGGAGGTTACAGGTGTTGTGTGGGCTAGGGGATGAGATTATATAGGGGTAGGGGATGGGTGCAGAGGGGGAGGTAAAAGATGTTGTGTTGGGGTAGAGGTGAGATGATATAGGAGTAGGGGATGGATTCAGAGGGGGAGATAACAGGTATGTGTGAAAGGGTTTGAGATAGTATAGGGGTAGGGGATGGGTTCAGAGGGGGAGATAACAGGTGTGTGGGAAAGGGGTTGAGATGGTATAGGGGTAGGAGATGGGTGCAGAGGGGGAGATAACAAGTGTGTGGGGTTAGGGGATGGGGAGGTATAGGGGTAGGGGATGTGTGCAGAGGGGGGGATAACAGGTGTGTGGAGGTATGGGGTGATATGGATTAGGAGTAGGGGATGGGTGCAAAGGGGGAGATAACAGGTGTGTGGGGGGTGATATGGGATGGTATAGGAGTAGGGGATGGGTGCAGAGGGAGGGGATAACAGGTGTGTGGGATGAGGGGATGGGGTGGAATAGGGGTAAGGGATAGGTGCAGAGGGGGAGATAACGGGTATGTGGGGGTAGGGTGTGAGATGGTATAGGAGTAATGGTTGGGTGCAGAGGGGGAGATAACAAGTGTGTGGGGGTAGGGGTGAGATGGTATAGGAGAATGGGATGTGTGCAGAGGGGGAGATAACAGGTGTGTAGGGGTAGGGGGTGATATGGGATGGTATAGGAGTAGGGGATGGGTGCAGAGGGAGAGATAACAGGTGTGTTGGGTAGGGGAGGGGGTGGTATAGGAGTAGGCGATGCGTGCAGAGGGGGAGGTAACAGGTGTGTGGGATAGGGATCGGACTGGTATAGGAGTAGGGGATGGGTGCAGAGCGGGATATAACAGGTGTGTGGGGTAGGGGACGGGATGGTATGGGAGAAGGAGATGGGTGCAGAGGGGGGGATAACAGGTGTGTGGGTGTAGGGGTTGAGATGGTATAGGAATAGGAGATGGGTGCAGAGGGGGATATAACAGGTGTGTGTGTTAGGGGGTGATATGATATGGGAGAAGGAGATGTGTGCAGAGGGGGAAATAACAGGTGTGTGGGTGTAGGGGTTGAGATGGTATAGGAGTAGGGGATCGGTAAAGATGGGGAGATAACAGGTTTGTGGGTGCAGGGGTTGAGAAGGTATAGACATAGGGGATGGGTGCAGAGGGAGAGATAACAGGTGTGTGGGGGATGATATGGGATGGTATAGGAGTAGGGGATGGGTGCAGAGGGAGAGATAACAGGTGTGTGTGGTAGGGGAGGGGATGGTATAGGAGTAGGCGATGGGTGCAAAGGGGGAGGTAACAGGTGTGTGGGATAGGAATCGGACTGGTATAGGAGTAGGGGATGGGTGCAGAGCGGGATATAACAGGTGTGTGGGGTAGGGGACGGGATGGTATGGGAGTAGGAGATGGGTGCAGAGGGGGAGATAACAGGTGTGTGTGTGTGTAGGGGTTGAGATGGTATAGGAATATGAGATGGGTGCAGAGGGGGAAATAACAGGTGTGAGGGTGTAGGGGTTGAGATGGTATAGGAGTAGGGGATCGGTGAAGAGGGGGAGATAACAGGTTTGTGGGTGTAGGGGTTGAGAAGGTATAGGCATAGGGGATGGGTGCAGAGGGGAAAATAACAGGTGTGTGGGGGATGATATGGGATGGTATAGGAGTAGGGGATGGGTGCAGAGGGAGGGGATAACAGGTGTGTGGGATGAGGGGATGGGGTGGAATAGGGGTAAGGGATAGGTGCAGAGGGGGAGATAACGGGTATGTGGGGGTAGGGTGTGAGATGGTATAGGAGTAATGGTTGGGTGCAGAGGGGGAGATAACAAGTGTGTGGGTGTGGGTGTGAGATGGTATAGGAGTAATGGTTGGGTGCAGAGGGGGAGATAACAAGTGTGTGGGTGTGGGTGTGAGATGGTATAGGAGTAATGGTTGGGTGCAGAGGGGGAGATAACAAGTGTGTGGGTGTGGGTGTGAGATGGTATAGGAGTAATGGTTGGGTGCAGAGGGGGAGATAACAAGTGTGTGGGGGTAGGGGTGAGATGGTATAGGAGTAATGGTTGGGTGCAGAGGGGGAGATAACAAGTGTGTGGGTGTGGGTGTGAGATGGTATAGGAGTAGGGGATGGGTGCAGAGGGGGAGATAACCGGTGTGTGGATGTAGGGGTTGAGATGGTATAGGATTGGGGGATGGGTGCAGAGGGGGAGATAACAGGTCTGTGGGTGTAGGAGGTGGGATGGTATATGAGTAGGGGTTGGGTGCAGAGAGAGAAATAACAGGTGTGTATGGGTAGAGGATGGGATTGTATATTAGTAGGGTATGGGTGCAGAGGGAGAGATAACAGGTGGGTGGGGAAGGGTAGGGATGGTATAGGAGTAGGGTATGGGTGCAGAGGGGGAGACAACAGGTGTGTAGGGAAGGGGATATGATGGTATAGGAGTAGGGAGTGGGGCAGAGTTGTGATGGCACGTGTGTGGTGGGATTGAATGGTATAGGAGTAGGGGACGGGCGCAGAGGGGCTCGGGATACCCGCACTGTTCAGTTAACGCTCCAACGTGCATGCGAGTGAGTTTTTGTTTTATTTGTTCGTGGGATCATAAGGACAAGGGAAGGGGAAGTTCAAAAGGGACACGGGGCTCAAAGCTATCTTTAGAGTATAATGGAAAGGTGGCAGAAGGCTATTATCTTGGCAATTGTTTTGCCTTTACAAGGAAAGGTCCGTACATTTATAAATATGGCCGATGAATTATTCCTATACGATAACCGTTATTTTTTTATTCTTTTTATTTACAATATTTCATTTTAATTATTGGTAATCTAAATCCACAGTGGTACAATCAGCCGTGACGAAATCCGGGAAGTTTTAAACATGGCCGGGGAGAAAATAGACGACAGCGAAATCGACGAAATGCTGCGAAAGGTCGATATTGATGGGGACGGCAATATCTCCATTGATGGTACGAACTGTCCTGGACATGCATCGTCACAGGCATAAAGTTTACTGGGCACACGCCGTCATAAATTCACTCTCTATCGCTGAGCGTAGATAACAGTATCGGCCAGAGACGGTCATATATTTTTGGGATAAAATTATATACATACTAAGAATATATACATGTTTGTATGTCCAAAAGCGTTTCCCCATTGCCCTTTTAGCCAGAACTTTCCAAACTGAGCACATATCAGCTCATGTCTTTGAACGCTAAGAAACACTAGTAATACTAGTTACCACTTTGGCGGAAAGCGTGGTTAAAACTTTAAAACGGCTTTTTATCCCCGTTGTTTAAAATTTGGGACGGGGTGGAAAAGGTCTTCAATGGATGGGGGGGGGGGGGTCGTTATTGAGTTGAACGCATTACGTAGCAACATAACAAGTATACAATGTATCAATGTATAACCAAACATGTTTCCTCTCAAATCCCAACCTCGACTGTCCCTCCTTTTTTACCTTCAAGGGGGAAGGTGTGTGTGTTGGCATGCTGTCGGGAGGGATGAGGGGAGGGAGGGGGAGGGAGGGGGGATAACAGAAATTTCCACGGTAAACACACTGAGACCGTTTCTGCCAACTATGACCCTGAGTGGTGTGTAACCTCAGACGCCGGGATCATGAACATACATGAGTCTTTTTTCAATCTCCATCTCTATCAAATCTCTATTATTATTTATTTTTATTTTTGGGGGGTCTAATGTGAAATGTCGGCGACTTCCTTCAGAAGTTTTTTTTTTAATCATGTAAAAAAAATCATAACTCATTAAAGATATGCATGTTTTTCATGCTTACTTAACTGTATTTTCTTATCAAATATAATATTAATTTGCATGCTTTCTTTAGTGAAGTACCTAGTCTGTAACGCCAGCTCACAGTAGAGTTTGTATGTTGATGATCAAAGAAGTGTTTTCTTCTCTTTTCAGAATTCGCTGCTGTGATGTGTGACTTATGAAAAGGAGAAAAGAATACCGAGTTTTAACTGTGCAGACTGATTAAAACAAATAAAATTGAACATTTTTGTAACTTTTACGAAATTCTACAAGGCCCATCGCGATCCTACCTCCCCCCCCCCCCCAACCTTAATAGTTGCCCAAGAAATTCGTTTGAAATTCGATAAAAATGATGGGACATTTCACATTTTTTCGGTGCATCTTTTGAAATATGTTTTTAAATAAAAGGGATATTGATGCGTGTTTTTCCACTTCCTATGTAGAGCTTTTCTTGAATATTGTTCTGTACAAATTTAAAAAAGATGCGACTTTTAACAAACAAAATGGTACCGCTTTTTTTCTTGGACGTTATCAAAACGCGGGGTGGTATTGCTATATTAATTAATAAAATGCTATTTGAAATTATTAAAAGAATAAAAGGGAGTTACACTAAAGGAAATAATAAACAGTTAGGCCAAAAAAATACCTGTGTTTCCGGTAACATGGCGAAAAAAATAGGGTCGGTAGGTCGGGATTTTTTTTTTACACTTTCCATATCATGCAAATTTCTGTTGCATCAGATCAATTATGTTTTATCTTCGCGTTTCCTAATTTACCAAAAGTCTGATAAAACAGCATTGTTTAATGTCTGAAATCATTTCCTTAACTTCGACTACCGTATTTCCCCGCCAATGTTTCCCATGAAATCTGGTGCTTTTTTGTTTACAATACTCGTTTATAAGTCGTGATCGGTTTTTAGGAAAAATCCAGCACTTCAATTTCAACAAATCTTTGATAATGTTTTAGCCAAACAGTCAATTATCAACTAAATTTTTAATTTGCTTGAGGAAAATCGCCGATTTCCTTGTCAACTGTGAGCTCCTTAAACTAGGCCTTCAAGTGGAGGTAGGTTAATAAAACAACAAGTAAACGTGGTTATGGATTTATCTTATTTTCGTTCATTACTGCAATCAAAGATTCATTCATATTTATAGTGAGTTTCATTGTTTTAAGATTCCCAGACGACGATTATTGATTGTTATTTTTTTGATCGTATGGTATTTTTGTACCAGCCTAGGCGAAATCCTGGCAATCAAATGGGATCATAGTGATACGGTATCCGACTGACCGAATTAGATACAAACCATAGCCACGCGCTTTTGATCTTATCACCGCTCGTGTTTGTGACGTCACAAATTGATACCGCTCGTGCTCTGACGTCACAAATTGTACCGTTTGATCTGCAGCCGACACATTCCAATAAATGTGTTTCACAGGTTATTGTTTGGATTTCAGTTGATGGGACTTAAATAAGGCGAAATAAATAACCATTGATAATTGCGGATAAATTAATATAACGATTAATGAAATGTGTATTGGAACCTGGCAGTTAGTCTGCATGAATTCGCAAAGCCTAATCGTAAGAAGCTTGCATGATATACGCAAAGCCTTATCGTAAAAAAGTAAGTTTTAATTTGGACATGGATATGGATAAATAACACCGCGAACAAATATTTCCATTAAAAAGACAGCAAAATATGTCTCTGGTGATCAACCACCTGTTTTGACCGTAAACATACGTTTGCCAATTTTAAGATTTCGGACAGGGTTCGCCGCCATCTGCCATTTTGTTTTTCCGTCTCGGTAATCCATAATCAGGAATGAAAGTACATTCTCCGGGGACATTGAAAGATAAACAACGAAAATAATAACGATATATTTAAAGAAATATATTTTTTTTACGAAATAATTTAAAAATATATAATATTTTTTACTTTTATGTCTAAAAAAAGATTAGGGTCGGCGAGGAAAAAATAGGTTCGGTCGGGTTACCGGAAACACAGGTATTTTTGTTTTTGGCCTTATATATTCTTGAAAGGGAATACATTTTATTATAAAAGACACATGGATTTGACGTTGAAAAAAACGTTTATATCTTTTATAGCTGCACTCTCACAGATTTACCATTTTACAACTTTTTATTTTTTGTCTTAGAAAGAGAAAATGTTTGCGAAAATATCTGCTTACCAATGTTATAAGATTGTTGACAACAGATCAGAGTGCATACTTTCATATTTCTGTTCGAAAATTAATGTTTTATGGCTTAAACTGAACGGTTTAAGAAAAATGCATAACATATCAATTTTTAATTATAAAAACCTGCGATCTTATTTTTTGCCGACAGTCTAATATAACTGGTTTCCATGGATTTTCGCAAAAATTGGCTCGTTCCAAGACAAAAAATAAAAAAGTTGTCAAAACGTTCAATCGGTGAGAGTGCAGCTTTAACTGCATCTTATATATGAATTGTGTTTTATCTGTGCGTTTGTTTCAAATAAACATACAAATAACTCTAATGTATTTCTTGTAAATAAATGTATCTTACTCATGCAATCGTAACAACTCGGCCATCTCCGGCAATATTCGGGATAGACCTCGAACACAGGCTTCCATTCGGAACTCCTCGGCCATCTCCGGCAATATTCGGGATAGACCTCGTACATAGGCTTCCATTCGGAACTCCTCGGCCAATTTTATCGAAATCAACCTCGGATGTATGCCGGTACTTCAGTTAAAGTAGTTCGTATTTTTTTTTGTATTACATCATTAATTAAATGTAGTGTTTAAGAATTGTATTTATTGATCTAAGTTAAAATTGTTTGCCAGTGAAGCGTTTTATTGTGTAACCGGGGCTCTTCGGGCTTGAGGTGTGGACGGAAGTGTATGTTTTAATCTCTAGGAAAAGGCTAACTAGACTAGATATAACTCTTTTAAGGTTTTAATTTATTCTCTACAACCCCCCTTTAAATTCAATATCAACCTGTAATGACTAATCCCAGAGCAAGATTTTTAACCTCTTTTTGGTCCTTTTTGGAGTGAGATTGTGTCACAAGGGTTCGGGACCCTTCACTAGCTCTACTCCCAGATTGCAATTTAATAGGGTATTAAGTATACATACAAATAAACATTGTCAAAACAATATAATTATAATGAATATAAAATGATTCATAAGTTTTAACAATAAATATATATTTTGTATGTATTATCTTATAATTTTATAAGAACATGCAAGGGACATAATAATATCATCGAACACGAAACTAATACTAAAGAACATGTAAAGCTACAGATATGTAAAGCTAGGAGCCACATGAAATGATGACAGAAATATGAAATGTAAGTTACTTTAATATATATTAAAAGCATGATTTAAGCGGACTATTACATTTGCAAACATAATTAAGATTCCCAAGAGTTAAGTCATAAAGTTTAACTGCTAAATAAAATTACTACGCGATCTCCATGCAGCGGTCTTAAATGTACCGCATTTGGAAACCGTCCAAATAAATCCGATGTTGTTTTCGATCAAAATGACCGAGGAGTTCCGAATGATAGGTTTCAAGGTATACGAACATGTGATGAGGCCGCCGGCGATTTACTCAATTATCATTACGCTAAGTAGATGCGAGATGTTCCGATTGTTTCACATGCACTGTGGGGAACGGATACCGGATATATCTCAAAAAAGTGATAAAGTGATAAGCGTTTGATTTTGACACACGGTTATTTTTTTATCATTTTGTGTATTTTATGGTGATATATTTATTAAAATCGAAGAGTTTTGAATAGCTTGATCCTGTCCAATGTACGACTATGATGGAAATGTGTCTCCTCTTTTGTATAATAGCACGATTCTCACTGAAAGTTGCATGATCGCTCACAAAAAAATCACATAAATAAATCAGCATAAAATACCCACAAAGAAAACAAACCTTACCATGTGTCAAAATCAAACGCTTATCGATTTATCACTTTTTGTGGCCGTTCCACAATGCATATCGGCGTGAAGATAAATCGAAGTAATTGTGTATGACAGACACATCTTACCTGATGTGAACAAAATAGGATGAAAAGTGTTAGACCTGATCTCACTGCATGTTGTCAAAACCCTGTTAGGAAATATTTGCACGAAGCCTACAGAACAACATTAAATATATACGTGTACATCTGTCATTGACGTCGCGTGGAAAAGTTTGAAATGGATTTCAATGTTGTACCATGGAGGGTCACGTGATCAAAATGTACCAGCCAGCAGTATTATCGTAACGTGCGACTTCAAACAAACACCAACTGTTACAGATTCAGAGAAATCATGCTCGAACCTGAAGGGGCCCACTGGTCTATATACACACTTACTTCTCTATTCTCACAGAGCCCGGTCTTTGCTAATTTGCATATTAACACCAAGTTAACAACCGTTATGAACGTACTTCCGTTTATAAGCGAATGTTATAAAGAACGCAGATCCGCCGCCTACAGCGGACCATTACACTATGAACGCTGATCCGCCGCCTACAGCGGACCGCTACGCACATCCGCCGCCTACAAGCGGACCGTTACATTATTGTAAAATAAAACTATAAAATATGTTTGATAAAAACCACATTTATAAACAAATAATTATATAAAATGATTAAAGAAAACAGAAACATCAAGATAAAATAAAAACGTGCAAATCACATGTTAACTCTAACCCTTTAGCCATTAAAGGGACTATACACCAGATTTGCACCAAGAAGGATTTTTCTGTAACGAATCTCAGAACAATTATTTATTAAATGTTTTACTCTTTGATATCATAATTGTAAAAAAAATACCGAAATGTAAAAATCAATGACCAGATTCGACGCGGTGTCGCCTTAATTGCAGTCCAATGTTGTATCCACTGTGCTATGAAGGCTTACCCTAATCGCTTGGAATATTAAAGCAATATACCTAACTTTGTAATCTCACGTGATATCATCGACTAGCCATCACGCAGAAGAATGTATTCTACTAGGTGTACATACCTAGTATTTGTTTAACGGAAAAAATATTAAAAAATGCGAAAAAAATATTGTAAACTACAAATAACTATGTCCAATAGATACTGTTTTCTTGTGGAGATAGCGTAGTCAATAACAAACGAGATAAACAAGACTTATTGTAACAAATAAAAAAATAACATTCTATAAGCAATCCCGCTTGACTCGATATTCTCGAGGCTCGAAGTATATTGGCCGGTCCCTAGAATATCGAGCCATCGAGTTTCGACTGTATGTGGTACTTCAGTTAGTTAGTTTCAATTCATTGTACACATCAATACAGCCCCTTTAAACATCAACTTTGAACGTAAATATGAAAAACTGCAAGCTGAACTTATGTCAGCAGTCTTATATCACTGTTTTTCAGACATATACGCAAAAATTGGCTCATTCCCTGACAAAATATAAAAAAAGTTATCAAAACGGTGAATCTGTGAGAGCGTACCTTAAAACACAACTGTCGCTATGGTACTTGCATTTCATTTATTCTTAAGGCAAGTTTAATTTATCAAGGTTGCAATTAGGAGAAACCTGGTATAAACTTACATGTAGCAGATGGTTTATATACATAAATCAGAACACCTTTTGGCGACAATTACAAGGGTATGCAATGACATTGTTATTATATATTAAAACTGCACTCTCATGGATTGAACGATTTGACAACTTTTTTATTTCTTGTCTTGGAACGAGCCAATTTTTGCGAAATTCTTGGTAACCAGTTATATAAGACTGCTGACAAAAAATTAGATCTCAGATTTTTTTTTAATTAAGTTAATGATGTTTTATGCATTTTTCTTAAACCGTTAGTAAAGGTTCATGCCATTTAACATTAATTTTAGACGGAAGTATGAAAATCTACGATCTGATTTTTTTATCAGTATTCTTATAACATTGGTTTGCAGATATTTACACAAAAATTTGCTCTTTCCAAGACAAAAAAATAAAAAGTTGTTAAAATGGTCTATCTGTAAGAGTGCAGCTTTAATATAACGTTGCAATCAGTGTCTTCAAATTTAGTATATACAAATTCATTTTAGCTCGATTGTGACGAAAGCTAAGCTTATAGAATCACTCTCGAGTCCGTTTCCTGGGCAGAAACCAGTACTGTGTCCTTTGTTGAGAGGCCATGAGAAAGTACCCCTGATGGGGATCGAACCCACAACCTCTTGGGTGAGAGGAGGACACCTATACCACTAGACCACTCTCACCTCCCTTCTACCTGTCTTCAAATTTCGTTTGTGAGAGGAAGAAAATCGGCGACATGGTGAACAAATGAATATATTGGTTTATTTATGAATCATTTATTAGGGAGTTTCCCTCTATTTTCCATTGTGCTGTTAGTACTGGCGGACTGAAGGTGTATTTGATGGTTTTGGACACATCATGAGTCAAAGTGAATTGGTTGTCCAATGTCAGGACACGGGGCATGTGTCGCTTTTTAGATTATCTTAAATTGTACACGATACACTTGTTAAATGATGTCTGACCGTTTGCATTTAGGAAGGCGTGTAAACGAAGCTCCTTTTCACGTTTAAATCGTATCAAAATCAATATTGCGCCTCTAGAAAATAATTCCGAGATAACTCAACTTAACTCAACTCAACTCAATTCAACTCCAACATGGATTACATTGTTAAGAAGAAGGAATACTCTCCGAAGGATTTTTACGAGAAATTCAGTAAACGGTTGCTAAGAGTTGTCATGATTACACAAGGCTACTGTGGGGACGTCCAGCAAGATACGTTTGATAATGGAATGGTAATTATTTTTCTTAAAATATAAAACATAAGCTATAAAAATATTGCCTTTCATGCTATATGATTTGTGTTTGCTTTCCATACAATAGTTAAACCCTGTTTAAATGGATTTTTATGTGTTATTGATTACTTAATCTTGGAGTACAATCATTGGCGGATCAAGGGGGGGGCATCCGGCTCCCCACCCCTCCCTAACCTTAATCGTCAGGGGTTAACGTCAGTAATGGACAAACAAGTAATAAAATACGCCCAAAATGCACCATTTCGGACTAGAAATTGTGAACATTTTCTAACGAGGGAACTCCCATCCCCCCTTCCAACACTTTAAACCAAATAAATTTCGGTTCGGAGGGAGGGGCGGAGGTCAAAAACTTATGTAACGCCCCCTCTAACGTCAAGTTCTGAATTTGGCCCCTGGTAATACAGTTTGGAAATTTCTAAGAGTATATACATTTACAAATGGTAACAGCCGTTTTTCATCACATCCACCTGATGTCTTGCTAAAGACATAGTATTCAACGAAAGTTATAACAAATGATAATAATGCATTAGTCAGGGGCGTGTATGCGCAGGCCCGGCTAGGAGTGTTCCAGGGCATGCCTCCCAAACAATTTCTAATTCATGTGCCATAGCTCTCTCTGTGACTTGAAACAGTCGTCAATTGATTTGAAGAGGTCTCTTATTATTTTTAAGAGAAGTGCAAATATTTGAGCACACAATTTTGCCTTTAAGATACTGGTACTAAATCGAAAACGAAACTTAAGTTACACAATAATTTAAGACAGCATTTAAGGTAGACTATGATCAGCTTGATAATTTCTCAATGTGTATCATTTCCTGAATTCAAAAACAAAATTTAAAAGAAATTTACCGTCAAATAACAATTGTATTTAAATTTGAATTACCCTACCCCCCATTTCAGGATTGTTGATAAAAACGATATCACTCAAGAGACAAGAACAATCCTTTACTTAATTTATTTTTCAACATTTTGGTAATAATTTGGTATCAAAGAAACAAGAAATATATTTGCTTTCAGAAATAGTTCATTATTGATTACATCACCAACAAATATAATCATGCTGCACTGAAATAGCCATATGGTATTTCAATTTTAGCATACTGTTTTGACCGCGTAAAATTGGAACGTCGACGATTTACGATTTAAATGCAAAACCCCTCAAATAATATTTCTATTCGTGTTCTCCATAACATAGGCTACAGCATTAAACTTGAAGAGTTTCAAGTGGAGGTTTTCATTAGGGATGTGATACCTTAACTGTTTATGGACAATAGGCAAGCTTAAAACCTACTACAAGTTGAAAGTAGGGATAAATACCTGAATCCATATATCTGCATAATTTCATGTATGAAGTACATTGCAACTCTGTATTAATTTCACTGTTGATCAAATAGCAAGGCGAAAAATGATAATTCAGAGAAACGAAATGTAAAAAGAAAATGATTCGGAGACCGGGTTCGAACCGGTGTCGCCAAAATTGCGGCTGCGTTGTATCCACTGTGCTACGAATCTACGAAAGCTTACTCTAACCAATGGAATATTTAAGCTATATACCTAACTTCGTAATATCACGTGATAACATCGACTAGCCAATCACATATAAGGAATTAATTCTACTAGGTATACATACCTAGTTATCTTTTCTAATGGAACAATACAAAATTAATTGTAAACTATGTAGTAGTACTTCAGTTTAATAGTAAGTTTCAATGCATTGTACACATCGAAACCAAGTTTATGTCAGTTTTCGACTATTTTCTTTTTTCGCTATTTCATCATTCGGAGTGCAGCCCCTTTAGGGAAGCGGTCGAAATCAGGATCATCTTGGGTCCGAAAAGTCCACCAAGTAACATGTTGACTAAGAATTGCGCGGTCGGTTATTTGTTTCCGTGCATTCTTATTTGGCATTTCAGACGTAGAAAGATACGTTTTCATGTGTTTTTCATGTGTTTTAATAGCTTGTAGTTCCGGTATAAACCCCCCATCTGATTTTTATAATTCTTGACGGCAAATGAAAATAAATATTGTCTCCTTGCCTCATATCTGTTTCTTCTCTTCCTGCTTCTGTGACCCATGCCTTTATATGGACATTTTGGTAAAGAAATTGAATTTTGTAGAATGAAGTTACCCAAAACAAGATGACACAAAAACTAATCAGAAAACAGTGATATTAAAACCATATAACATCGTAAAAACAGTTAAACATCTTACTTTTACACCGGGTAATATTTTCAAATTTGAAACATAATGAAGGAAGTTTTGAAACTCTTAGCTATATAGCGATCATTGACCTTTCGTTCATATTCACCAAAATTAGGATTTATTTCATTTTTATTGTAAGACAATACCTCGTTGTAACAAACAACGGAGTACATGTATTCTGTTTCAAATTTTAAAAAGATCCGTAGCCTATAATTGAATGACAATATCATTTACATATCATACGTACCATATATGGCAGTTTTATTCTATGTACATAACAGAATGCAGGTATTCCGAATCTGCGACGGTTTAAGTGAGGTTTTGGAGTCTGATATGCAAGATGGCGGCAAAACAATGACTAAATAGGATTTTCGGAACCCTTTTTCGCCCTTTAAGTAGTATAAAGTATATGTTTCCAAAATATCATGACGCACATTTGGCTCTACAATAACCATACCTCCCTCGCTTTTTTTCAGGTGATTCGGTTTCAGACAGTTTCTAAGCAACCGAGAGTCATTGCTAAATTTAGATTTGGCAAGCATATGCGGCACGTGAGCATTCCACACACGTTTGAGGAACCGGTTTGTGTTAAAGGCAGGGGCAGAAAAGGTAGCGTTAATTATTACTTATACTACTATTGTTATTGTTTCTGCTGCTGCTGTTGCTACTACTTCTACTCCTACTACTACCCCTAATACTGCTACTGCATTTTCTGCTACTCCTGCTGCTGCTACTACTACTACTACTACTACTACTACTACTACTACTACTACTACTACTACTACTACTACTACTACTGCTGCTGCTACTACTGCTGCTGCTGCTGCTGCTGCTGCTGCTGCTGCTGCTGCTGCTGCTGCTGCTGCTGCTGCTACTACTACTACTACTACTACTACTACTACTACTACTACTACTACTACTGCTACTACTACTACTACTACTATTACTACTATTTCTACTACTACTACTACTACTACTACTACTACTACTACTACTACTACTACTACTACTACTACTACTACTACTACTACTACTACTATAATATTATAATAAGTACTATAATAAAAAGTGTGATGATAATAAGAGTATTGAGTGTGATGTGTATGCGGTTAAGTTTACATTGATATTCAGTCACCAAAACAAAGACGATCGCTGAAATACTCCAAGAGCAGACTCTACCATGCGTAATTGAATTTCCGAAAAATAGAATTGTAACAGTTGGTAGCCAGACGATTGTTACAAACAACATTCCAGAAATTGAACTCACAGGCACGTTTGATGAGATGTATCTACTGGGAAATTACATCAGTTCAGGTAAATAACTTAAAAGAATTAATGCAATCAATCTTTGGTTTGGATGCATAACCTCAAATTTAGAAAATGTTGGTTATATCATCTTGGACAATATTCTACTGTTTGCAAATAAATTTATCATCTAATAGTTTTAAAGGTTGAATCAGTGATTTTGCTCTGCCCAAGTCACAAAGTGAATTTCGCATCAAGACAAACATCTCATACATCAAAGACATCGATTGTCTAACCTATGAAAAAGTTAATGAGGATGCGAATTTCCTTATTCTTATCCGACAGGAATAAAAAAATGGCCTTACCAAATTGATATAATGTCAATCATAAGATTCCAATATAAAAAAACTACCTACACGGCAAGTAAATAAAAAACAAGAACACTTGATCATTTAAGACCATTCCAATTTAATGTTGAGTGCCATGTTCCAATTTCAAACCTACCTACCCTGTTGGAAACACTTATCATTTTGGGCCATACTATATTGATTAGACTCTTAACGTCAGGTTTCAATTTAAAAACCAAACTCTGCGCCAGGAAATAACAGTACCTTGATCAAAACAAACGACTTTTAGTTTCTTAACACAATTTTTAAGTCCATATATCCGAATTTTCGGGGTTAAAATTTGAGTTTTGTAATGTTTTTGTTTAAATATTCACATACTCAATTCGTATCCACCTGATAACGATAAAGACATAATTATTTGGGCGTGGACTTATGTTTTGAATGGTATTACAAGCTAGGTATGTTCGTCTTTTATCCAGATGCAGAAACAATGGAGCCTGAGGTCACTTATGTGCCATTCTACCTCACACATATTGGCTTTGCCGTTGTAAAGGGGCACAAGAGTAAAACAAAGGACGAATGGAAGACCTTTCTCAAGGACCTTATCACTGCCACTTTTTTCCTATGATTCATCTTATGGAAATGCAGGTATTTGAGATTGCAGTGATAACTGTCAATGAACGTTCCTATTAAAACCTTATCATACACTGTAATTTCTTCATTTTCTTTCCGAAAAAAATCTCCCTTATATGTTCATCAACTGATTCCCCGATTTAGACTTAAATGTAATGAACCATAATGAAATGAATAGGTTTCAATGAAATTCAACCAACAACTTATTTTCAAACATTTGCTTGTAGAAATTGCTGAATATACGACACAACCCACAGAAAAGGTGGGAGCCGTGTATTCCTATGTCGAACCAGGTTTGTACATCAATTGTTGGTCCCTTGTTAACCAGCTGTACGCAAACGTGGGTACTACAAGAACAACTCAAGAAGATGAGAAACTTTTAGTGGATGAAGAACCTGACGACGGGGAGGATTATGAAGAGGTTGAGTTTTATACAAAGATATATACGAATGCTACTACTACAGAACATATAAAGCAGCAAATAGACTCTATGGCGCTTCCAGATGATATTTCTCACTCTGAATTCCTGCCGAAAGGACCCGATATGAGACATCATGAAAACTACAAGAAATTGTCTGAACAAGGTAAAGAAGTAAAAGAAGTTAAATCTTGTATCGAGGAAATGACGACCAAAGATAGTAATTGTCATCTTCAGAAGAAAATAGAACTTGCAAAAGCACATCTGAAACCAATAATAACAAGAAATGCGACGACTTCAGCAGTGAATACCAATAAGGGCAGTCCAGGAGTGGAAACACACAATATACTTCCAGGAGCAGAAACACAGAATCCGCTTGTAGTCGCGAAGACAAAAGTGATAAGTCCAGCAGCGAATACCAACAAGGCAAGTCCAGAAGAGGAAACAAACGAGATACATCCGGGAACAGGGATACACAATGCACATCTAGTTGCGGAGACAAAATCGAAAAGTCCAACAAATAAATTGAAGACACCACCAACACGGTTACCAAAACCGAAAAGATTTGATGGATTTAAGCCAAATCCTGCAAACAAATCTACAGAGATAAAGGGTTTAGTACCTCCTGAATCACACATTAAACCAAATTCAGACGTGTCAGATATTTCCCCGGCCGCGAGAAATGCAAGACCTTCAGCAAAAGTAATTCCAATTACTGTTAAACCAGACGCCCAATACATTGTGGGAGGAATTATGGAAAAAAATCCCGACTTGCCCTTCCTGTTATCGTTGGACCAGAAGATGTACGTGCTTTATCAGTGTGTGAAGTTACTGGCTACTTGGGATTTCTACATCTTAGTAGTTATGCAGAAGCCTTCTTGAACTATGAGGTAGACGGAGAGCTCCTTACAAAATTGTCGAAGAATGACCTTATGAATGATTTGGGCATGAAAGGAATTGAAGCAGAGAAGATAATTAACTTTTGCACAAAAGCGCACCTGCCAAAACAATAAATGTTTTTTTAACTATATGCGATGTTTCGAAGATTTACATGTGACCTTTAGAATATGTTATTAATACTGCATAGTGTTGCCTATGTGTGAATCTGTCGGTTCAGATAAATATAATATACTAATAACAAGTTCACATGTTCGTATGTAGGGACTGAATATATCTCCCCCTTAGTATAAATATGTGAGGAGTGATTTTTGTATGTTCAATTCAATGTTATACCAAAGAAGTGTAACATGACCAACCACATTAACTTTGCATATTTAATTAAATTTGTGTTATATTTCTTTTAAGCATTCAACTATTTCCTGAAATTATCGTGAAAAGGAGTACCATATAGTATATAGTAGCTTTAAAATCCAAGAATTTTCTTATTTACTGAATGATTAAAGGTGCCATATGACATATGGAACATTTATATTCCAAGCATTTTCTTATTTACTGAATGATTAAAGGCGCCATATGACATATGGAACATCTATATTCCAAGCATTTTCTTATTTACTGAATGATTAAAGGTGCCATATGACATATGGAACATTTATATTCCAAGCATTTTCTTATTTACTGAATGATTAAAGGCGCCATATAACATATGGAACATCTATATTCCAAGCATTTTCTTATTTACTGAATGATTAAAGGCGCCATATAACATATGGAACATCTATAATCCAAGCATTTTCTTATTTACTGAATGATTAAAGGCGCCATATGACATATGGAACATTTATATTCCAAGCATTTTCTTATTTACTGAATGATTAAAGGCGCCATATGACATATGGAACATTTATATTCCAAGCATTTTCTTATTTACTGAATGATTAAAGGCGCCATATGACATATGGAACATCTATATTCCAAGCATTTTCTTATTTACTGAATGATTAAAGGTGCCATATGACATATGGAACATTTATATTCCAAGCATTTTCTTATTTACTGAATGATTAAAGGCGCCATATAACATATGGAACATCTATATTCCAAGCATTTTCTTATTTACTGAATGATTAAAGGCGCCATATAACATATGGAACATCTATAATCCAAGCATTTTCTTATTTACTGAATGATTAAAGGTGCCATATAACATATGGAACATTTATATACCAAGCATTTTCTTATTTAATAAATGATTAAAGGCGCCATATGACATATGGAACATCTATAATCCAAGCATTTTCTTATTTACTGAATGATTAAAGGCGCCATATGACATATGGAACATTTATAATCCAAGCATTTTCTTATTTAATAAATGATTAAAGGCGCCATATGACATATGGAACATTTATAATCCAAGCATTTTCTTATTTACTGAATGATTAAAGGCGCCATATGACATATGGAACATTTATAAACCAAGCATTTTCTTATTTAATAAATGGTTAAAGGCGCCATATGACATATGGAACATCTATATTCCAAGCATTTTCTTATTTACTGAATGATTAAAGGCGCCATATGACATATGGAACATTTATAATCCAAGCATTTTCTTATTTACTGAATGATTAAAGGCGCCATATGACATATGGAACATTTATAATCCAAGCATTTTCTTATTTAATAAATGATTAAAGGCGCCATATGACATATGGAACATTTATAAACCAAGCATTTTCTTATTTAATAAATGGTTAAAGGCGCCATATGACATATGGAACATCTATATTCCAAGCATTTTCTTATTTACTGAATGATTAAAGGCGCCATATGACATATGGAACATCTATAATCCAAGCATTTTCTTATTTAATAAATGATTAAAGGCGCCATATGACATATGGAACATTTATAATCCAAGCATTTTCTTATTTAATAAATGATTAAAGGTGCCATATAACATATGGAACATCTATAATCCAAGCATTTTCTTATTTACTGAATGATTAAAGATGCCATATAACATATGGAACATTTATAATCCAAGCATTTTCTTATTTACTGAATGATTAAAGATGCCATATAACATATGGAACATTTATATACCAAGCATTTTCTTATTTAATAAATGATTAAAGGCGCCATATGACATATGGAACATTTATAATCCAAGCATTTTCTTATTTACTGAATGATTAAAGGCGCCATATGACATATGGAACATTTATAATCCAAGCATTTTCTTATTTACTCAATGATTAAAGATGCCATATGACATATGGAACATCTATAATCCAAGCATTTTCTTATTTAATAAATGATTAAAGGCGCCATATGACATATGGAACATCTATAATCCAAGCATTTTCTTATTTAATAAATGATTAAAGGCGCCATATGACATATGGAACATCTATATACCAAGCATTTTCTTATTTACTGAATGATTAAAGGCTGCCATATAACATATGGAACATCTATAATCCAAGCATTTTCTTATTTACTGAATGATTAAAGGTGCCATATAACATATGGAACATCTATAATC
The DNA here is from genome assembly GCF_026914265.1 of Mya arenaria. Classification (NCBI taxonomy): domain Eukaryota; kingdom Metazoa; phylum Mollusca; class Bivalvia; order Myida; family Myidae; genus Mya; species Mya arenaria. Next base: position 72,328,290 of record NC_069131.1, read on the forward strand.
CAAGCATTTTCTTATTTACTGAATGATTAAAGGTGCCATATAACATATGGAACATCTATAATCCAAGCATTTTCTTATTTAATAAATGATTAAAGGCTGCCATATGACATATGGAACATTTATAATCCAAGCATTTTCTTATTTACTGAATGATTAAAGGCTGCCATATAACATATGGAACATTTATAATCCAAGCATTTTCTTATTTACTAAATGATTAAAGGCGCCATATGACATATGGAACATTTATAATCCAAGAATTTTCTTATTTACTGAATGATTAAAGGCGCCATATGACATATGGAACATGTATATACCAAGCATTTTCTTATTTACTGAATGGTTAAAGATGCCATATAACATATGGAACATCTATAATCCAAGCATTTTCTTATTTACTGAATGATTAAAGGCGCCATATAACATATGGAACATTTATATACCAAGCATTTTCTTATTTACTGAATGATTAATGGCGCCATATGACATATGGAACATTTATATACCAAGCATTTTCTTATTTACTGAATGATTAAAGGTGCCATATAACATATGGAACATCTATAATCCAAGCATTTTCTTATTTACTGAATGATTAAAGGCGCCATATAACATATGGAACATTTATATACCAAGCTTTTTCTTATTTAATAAATGATTAAAGATGCCATATGACATATGGAACATCTATAATCCAAGCATTTTCTTATTTACTGAATGATTAAAGGTGCCATATAACATATGGAACATTTATAATCCAAGCATTTTCTTATTTAATAAATGATTAAAGGCGCCATATGACATATGGAACATTTATAATCCAAGAATTTTCTTATTTACTGAATGATTAAAGGCGCCATATGTCATATGGAACATTTATAATCCAAGCATTTTCTTATTTAATAAATGATTAAAGGCGCCATATAACATATGGAACATTTATAATCCAAGCATTTTCTTATTTAATAAATGATTAAAGGCGCCATATAACATATGGAACATTTATAATCCAAGCATTTTCTTATTTACTGAATGATTAAAGGTGCCATATAACATATGGAACATTTATAATCCAAGCATTTTCTTATTTAATAAATGATTAAAGGCGCCATATGACATATGGAACATTTATATACCAAGCATTTTCTTATTTACTGAATGATTAAAGGCGCCATATGACATATGGAACATTTATATACCAAGCATTTTCTTATTTAATAAATGATTAAAGGCGCCATATGACATATGGAACATTTATATACCAAGCATTTTCTTATTTAATAAATGGTTAAAGGTGCCATATAACATATGGAACATCTATAATCCAAGCATTTTCTTATTTACTGAATGATTAAAGGCGCCATATGACATATGGAACATTTATATACCAAGCATTTTCTTATTTAATAAATGATTAAAGGCGCCATATGACATATGGAACATTTATATACCAAGCATTTTCTTATTTAATAAATGGTTAAAGGCGCCATATGACATATGGAACATCTATAATCCAAGCATTTTCTTATTTACTGAATGATTAAAGGCGCCATATGACATATGGAACATTTATAATCCAAGCATTTTCTTATTTAATAAATGATTAAAGGCGCCATATGACATATGGAACATTTATAATCCAAGCATTTTCTTATTTACTGAATGATTAAAGGTGCCATATAACATATGGAACATTTATAATCCAAGCATTTTCTTATTTAATAAATGATTAAAGGCGCCATATAACATATGGAACATTTATAATCCAAGCATTTTCTTATTTAATAAATGATTAAAGGCGCCATATAACATATGGAACATTTATAATCCAAGCATTTTCTTATTTACTGAATGATTAAAGATGCCATATGACATATGGAACATTTATAATGCAAGCATTTTCTTATTTACTGAATGATTAAAGATGCCATATGACATATGGAACATTTATAATGCAAGCATTTTCTTATTTACTGAATGATTAAAGATGCCATATGACATATGGAACATTTATAATGCAAGCATTTTCTTATTTACTGAATGGTTAAAGATGCCATATGACATATTGAACATTTATAAACCAAGCATTTTCTTATTTAATAAATGATTAAAGGCGCCATATGACATATTGAACATTTATAATCCAAGCTTTTTCTTATTTACTGAATGATTAAAGATGCCATATGACATATGGAACATTTATAATGCAAGCATTTTCTTATTTACTGAATGATTAAAGATGCCATATGACATATGGAACATTTATAATGCAAGCATTTTCTTATTTACTGAATGATTAAAGATGCCATATGACATATGGAACATTTACAAACCAAGCATTTTCTTATTTACTGAATGATTAAAGATGCCATATGACATATGGAACATTTATAATGCAAGCATTTTCTTATTTACTGAATGCTTAAAGGTGCCACATAACATATGGAACATTTATAATCCAAGCATTTTCTTATTTAATAAATGATTAAAGGCGCCATATAACATATGGAACATTTATAATCCAAGCTTTTTCTTATTTAATAAATGGTTAAAGGCGCCATATAACATATGGAACATTTATAATCCAAGCTTTTTCTTATTTACTGAATGATTAAAGATGCCATATGACATATGGAACATTTATAATGCAAGCATTTTCTTATTTACTGAATGATTAAAGATGCCATATGACATATGGAACATTTATAATGCAAGCATTTTCTTATTTACTGAATGCTTAAAGGTGCCACATAACATATGGAACATTTATAATCCAAGCATTTTCTTATTTAATAAATGATTAAAGGCGCCATATAACATATGGAACATTTATAATCCAAGCTTTTTCTTATTTAATAAATGGTTAAAGGCGCCATATAACATATGGAACATTTATAATCCAAGCTTTTTCTTATTTACTGAATGATTAAAGATGCCATATGACATATGGAACATTTATAATGCAAGCATTTTCTTATTTACTGAATGATTAAAGGCGCCATATAACATATGGAACATTTATATTCCAAGCATTTTCTTATTTACTGAATGATTAAAGGCGCCATATAACATATGGAACATTTATATTCCAAGCATTTTCTTATTTACTGAATGATTAAAGGCGCCATATAACATATGGAACATTTATAATCCAAGCATTTTCTTATTTAATAAATGATTAAAGGCGCCATATGACATATGGAACATTTATAATCCAAGCATTTTCTTATTTACTGAATGATTAAAGGCGCCATATAACATATGGAACATTTATATTCCAAGCATTTTCTTATTTAATAAATGGTTAAAGGCGCCATATAACATATGGAACATTTATAATCCAAGCATTGTCTTATTTACTGAATGATTAAAGATGCCATATAACATATGGAACATTTATAATCCAAGCATATTATTATTTACTGAATGCTTAAATGTGTGATATACCTTTATACCCTTAACATTTTTATCATCATCATCTATATATGTCATGTGATACCTTATTCCATAGAAATTGTTTTAGTTCATCACTTGGTATTTTTTTATTTATTTTGATATTTCAGTTGTATTTTTTAGGTATGAAATATATATTTTGTGATTATTTTTGATCTATTTGGAGTATCTGAATTATGATTTGTACTGAATTGTCAGATCAGCCAAAGTCCATTTTTAACGTGTTAGATGTTCCAGTGGTTACACAGACAATATTTCATTTCAAGAGATCAGGAAGTTGGAATGAAGGCGTGTATCTTAACAACCCCACCGTCGTTTGCCCTCAACAAAAATATGAAACTTTGCTATGGCGTGATTGGTGTGCACTATTCTTTTAACCGTTTATAATATCCTTCACGAGATTAACATTATTTTGTATACAATGTATTTAGATTAGCAAAAACGACTGAAGCCATACGATATCACCCGTACATAAGGCACATTTCGTGTCGGAATAAATAAGTGATAGGTTAATATAATATCATGGGCAATGCCTTTTCGTGGATACCGTTGCCACACTTAACATAGCGTAGTTTTGCCTGAAGTTTTATGATTTGAACTATCCGAAAATGGATAGTCTTTGTAAGATTCACTCGGAGCTCCTCGGCCATTTTTATCGAAATCAACCTCGGATGTATATGGACGTTGTGCATACTTAGCAATCGGTATGTTTAAGTCCGCTGCAAGTAGATGGCATACTAACATATCGACTGAGTACTGATATATCATGTCCTTGTTCAATCGGATCACCTCGGCCAGTATCCAACAGGAAGCTTGCCGGAGATGGCCGAGTTCATTCGGAACTCCTCGGCCATTTTTATCGAAAACAACCTCGGATGTATGCCGGTACATAAGTTGAAGTAGTTCGTAATTTTTTGAATTATATCATTAATAAAATGTAGTGTTTTAGAGTTGTATTTATTGATCTAAATTTACATTGATTGCCAGTGAAGTGTATTATTGCAAACATAAATGAGATTCCCAAGAGTTAAGTCATAAAGTTTAACTGCTAAACAAAATTACTACGCGATCTACTTGCAGCGGACTTAAACATGCCAATTTCTGGGTATGTAAAATGTCCAAATACATCCGAGTTTGTTTTCGATAAAAATGGCCGAGTAGTTCCGAATGGGCCGAGTTGTAATTACGATTGGTTCTTGTTGTGATAATAAGGTAATTATTAGCTGTAATTGTACCGTTACTTTGTTAAATATTAAACGGGAAACACATTTGACAAATAAATCATTGTAACGTTTGCTTGGAATATCTTGGTAAAAAAAGCTGCTGATATCGAGTGATAATACCACACAGGTTTTGACACGACTTTTTGACCACCGCGACCCCTCCCCCAACCCATTAAAAAAAAAACTTAGTGATAATGACGGGGGAACTGTCACAAAATGATAACTTACAAAAAAATCTTAATTCTTTTATCTTTTGTCAATACAAATCATACTTAAGTTTCTTTCTTTGACTTGACAACTGTGATATCTCCTAGATGTTTTCATTCACCTTATCGTGACCTTTAATTATTGCTTTAATAACGATGATTTAAAAAGCAAATAAAGTAAGAAACTCTGCAATCAACATTCCATTGAAAAATGTTACATTATATATTATATTCTTTCATGCAAAATATACTTAGTATTTTGCATTACATATATTTGTATCATTTTCTTTATTATTAAAGAATAATATGCCATTAAAAATAGTGTGTAATTGATAACAAGCTGTACATGCTTTCTTTACTAAATAAACTGTAGACTCTATGTTATGTTATGTTATGCCATATGTTTGTGACATGAATAATGTGTGTTTGTTGTCGTCTTTGAATGTGTCCGTTGAGTGTCTGCTATAAGGATTTGCTCAGGATGTGTGTGTATATATGTACCTAACCAGGGGTGTAGCTAGCCCTCGATATATGTGGATTCATAATTTTGCAAGAGGAATCAGGGCGCATGCCCCCTCGGAAAATATTGAAAACCAAGGTGCAATCTGGTGCATTCTGAGGTGCTTTATTTAGTACTATAAAATGGACAGTTTTAGTGTCATATAGTCAAGTATGCATACTGCATTTTTGACTGATTTTTCCTTGTCAGAATCATGTGGATTCATCCTCGTACTTGCGTATAGGCAGCTACGCACCTGCTATATATAACTACCTACAGCTACCACGAGTTATCATATATATTAACATAATCTTGCGAGACTTTGGCGAGTATTTATATTTCGTGGACGATTTGAACAAACATTGAGTAATGATTACGAATGTCAGATTCATATTATCACATACACATACACACATATATATATATGTATGTATATACAATTTGCATAGCCAATGTATCAATTTGACCGATGGGAAATAAATAATAAACAAATATGAGTTATAAGTGTGTTAATAGTGATATAACTATATTACAAGTTAAAGAAAGTATATGTATCTCAGTGCTTTGTGATTACTTTGTTCCGTAATTAAGTAATAAGCAGAAAAGAATATTGACACAATTATCACGCTGACGATGTGGAATTGACAGTCCTGCATATGCTCTACATTTGAAATAGGAGCATTTTCATTTTACTGGCCATGTCTACAGTTGTTTGCCCTGATTTGTTAATACATGATAAGTGTTCACTCCATGACACATTATTTAAACATAGAGGATTTTAGACTTCGCCAAATTTCCTCACTAACTTGGCGCTAATTATAGGTTCCATATATGCACCGTCATTGTGACGACATGTGTTTGTTTTTTTTTTCTTCAAATAAGCTATATGCTAGCCTTTACACTTGATTTACATCCTAGAAAAAGTAGTTAGTGTTATACATGTAACACAGTCTGAACGATTGAGCGGACAAACAGGCAACTGGAGAAGCAATGCATTATGATATGTTTCTGATTTAAGCGAGAAGGCTGTCAGTCGATTGCAATATTATAAGTGACCCAAACTGTATGGTTACTGGTAAGTTTATGTCATTACCTAAGATAAGGTGATGTAAATTGAGTGTTTTAATACAATGAGCTAAGTGATAAACCTTTGTACTAGGATATACAATGTATGAACATTGCTTTTGTCTCGCAAGTGTATTGCTAGTGTTATGTGAAGACCGATATTGGATGAGCACTTTGTCTTGTTTTCAATCGGTAGTACGTAAATAAAGGCAGTGTCTTTTAGTCAACATATTTCTATAATCTGCTTAATTATCCATGATTATCTATCCCCTCGGCTCCTCACCAATTCTAAAATAAGATAATTCGCCTTAGTGTCAAATTCACATTCACGTGCAACCTCATGAACGTATCTGAATCAAGTGTTATTTTCGTTTGCATTATTTTAAACCGCATAACATCAAGTGTCCCAACCCCGGCGTAATAATCATTTTAACATGACATGTCAAAATGTAGATCTGTCGATACCTGATTTCGATTTGCGGTACTAAAGTATGTAGGCCAACAGTCTAAAAGCAACAAAGCATTACATATATATGCCCCCATTTTAGGCATTAAAAACTTGAAAATAAAAATAAATCATATACACAGTGTGTGTGTATACCACGTGATAAATTACGTCATATATGCTACGTCGGAAGGCAACATTTTGCTTAAAATAAATACTTAAATCAAAGATAACTTTTCTTTTTACTACACCATTTTAAATAAAACAAAGGGCAATTTATGCCGCTTAAAGAGCTCGGCCTTCGTTTAATTACCGAAGTTTGATAAGGTGATAAGCTTCATCAAACACTTCGACAAACCTGTTTCCAAAATAATGTTTTGACAGTGCTCCGTCAGATGGTCGTATTGTGAAAAGGTTTGTTGAAGTGTTTTAAGAAACTCAACTCCCAATCAAAATCTGGTAAAAGACAGAGGCGGAGCCCCGTAAGTGGCGTTAACTGTGTTATGTTTCATTTAAAATGGTGAAAAATAGTGAGGTTATCTTTAATTAAAGTCTTCATTCGAAGCAAAATGTTGCCTTCCGACGTAGCATTTATGAGGCAATTTATCACGTGGTATACACACACTGTATAACACGATTCGTAAAATAATGTTTAATTTCTATAGACCTATTGTTCCTCAAATTAAATTATCGTGTAATGTTTTATGCTTCTACAAACATTAATTACTACGACTATGCCACAATCAGTATATTACTATCCACAGTACAGTACTTTCTAGTATACGGCTATGCCCAGTCCACAACAATACTCTACCCAGTCCATATACTGCGAACATATCAAGACTGTATCTGGATAAGGAGCAACTTTTCACCGACAAAATTTGGCATATAACTAGCTTTTGAGAAAATGAATAATTCGTACAGTTCAGAATTTCATGTTATTGGTCAGTATAATTCAAATTCAGAGAAAATGAAATAAAAAACGAGACTGCTTATAAACAAATCTGGGACTTATCGCATGTAAGATAAAGCATATCACGATTACAATCAATATATTTTATCATTTAGAGAGAGAGAGAGAGAGAGAGAGAGAGAGAGAGAGAGAGGAGCTAAGAGAGCAAGTGAACAAAGTACACAAACAACTACTGTGTTTACATTCGTATATTGCTGGCACAGATGACATAATAAATCGAAAAGCTTTATTGATATTTTCATTCGTTATGATAGTAGAGCGAAAAGTAATCTATATCTTGAAACGAGACTAGTGTACCGCAATTTACATTCGATACAGCGTATCGTTACAACGCAACCTCAACTGTACACATCGAATGGTCGAGAGCAGTCATTTGGTGTTTGATTGAAACCGATAAAAGAATATTTAAATACAACAAAAAATATTTTTATATTTCGTTTGTCATTCATTTTCACACAAATGTGTTCACTAAACCAAATGATTCATGGTCTTTTTTATAGTATTGGTTTGGAATATAATCAACATTAGAAAAGGTATCTCTTCGCTAAAGTGAATTGACCGAATTGCACTCGAAAAAGCAGCGCTTTCACGACCCCCCAACACTATAAATGGTATGAAAGTTCCAACTGTGTTCTTAACATTTAATAACATTTTAGCAACATTTGAAAACAAGATACGTTTTTATGCGAAAAAACATATTAGTTGAACGTCATCAATAAGTTTTCGATAAAATTACGCAATCCCAAGAAGGAGTTAAAACAGTCTGGTAAAACTATTTAAACAATCATATTAAAATATCTTATCACAAAACATAACTGCAGATCCAGTCATAGAGCATTTTAATGATCCCGACGTGGGATTAATTGTAATAGTCAAGGCTTTTCAGAAAATATTAAAGCCCCGGGTCCTGGTAAATATAACTTCTGTTGAAATAAAATTTGAACACTTCTTCCGTTTTAATTATATTTGCATTAAAACAAAAATAAAACTTAGGGGCCGACATGTATCTGTTGAAAATCAGTATTATAAAGGGGCCGAAAAGTCTCGAGTCAAAATATTTACGTGGCGGAAATGGCAGGGCCGAAATGTCTTAGAGGCCGATTTGATAACGGCCCGATTTGTCTCACTCCCAATAAATCTGCCCAGTAAACTGTTGACTGCTACCTTACACATGTGCAATTTATGTAAACAAACAAACGTGTTAACATTGCATAATATTATAAATCAACACATTTGAATATAAAGTTACAAAGTTTTTTGTTCGATACCTAAGTAAACAATTATGGCGGAAAAACGCGACAGAGATTTTGACATTACAAAAGACTCTGAGAAAGAAACCGTCGAAAAACATCCTCGCCTTGACAAGAATCAGGACTTAGCTGAGCCTGAGGATGATGAACGTTACGACGACGGTGGTGGCGGCGACACCGAAAATATCTACGGCAAATACGAGTGTAAGTTTTCGGATGTGTGTTGTTAAGTGCAATTTCGTTGTTGTTATTGTACATTATTTCGGACAGTTTCATTTCGGATAATATCCTGCTGATAGTACCCTGCAGACACCAGGATGTATGAACTACATGTACATGTATGAGTATGATGCAGAGCCATATTTTTGGGGTGTTTATCATTTCATGGGACATGTTACAACAACTTATTATGATTCCATGACAATATTTTCACATCCTTAACATAAAGCTATCCTCTGTGGTTAAATAAGGAAAGGGAAGAATATTTACATTTTCTGAAGAATTTTCACTCCGGGTTAAAACATGAATAAATTCAATATAAATGAGAATCATACTCATAAGCCACTTTCAGTTCAAAGAATATTCCAAACTACATCTAACAAATACATGTACATCAATTTTACCGGTTAATCCAAACAGTAGCAGAAATCTGCTGGTCTGCATGAGGGCAGAAGGTTGCCATCAAGAAGGACAGGGTGCTGCACCATATACATGTAACTCTAGCCAAAACCCTATATAATTAAATAGATTAATTTTGTTGACTGCATGATACGCCAGTGTTCATTAAACTGTTTTATAGTAATGGTATGATCCCTCATTATTAACTTATTTGTTTTCTTTGTAGATCTGGATCATACGGCAGATGTACAGTAAGTTTTTGTTTCGTTATTCAATCTTTCAATTATTGATTTTTATTCCAATGTTTTTTTCTCTACCTTATATGGGCCCCGCCCTTAATTATTAAAGGCTAGAAGGAAACACCACAAATCTGTAAAAATAATGTCAAATTTTGCATACATTTCCTCCACTGTTTTGTTTGTTCATTGAATATTATAATTATCTTCCAATAAGTGTATTTAAGCTACATCTAGAATACACTTTACAGCTACCACAATCAAAGCCCCATTTCTAGCATTTTTTTATAAGTAATGTTTAAATTTTTTTGGCTTCCCAGAATTTTGTTTCATTATTTTTACAAGTCAAGTGCCTCTGCACCATTCTTAAAAAGTTTAGAAAAAAATCTTGATATCATTGAATATAATGGCAGCTATAACCGAGCACATGTAGTTAGTCTAATTGTGTTGGCAATTTCATAAGAGAAAGCCCATGGTTTGATCTCCACTTTGAGTCGGGTATATGATTTGTACTGGTTATCACCCTGGCATACAAAATAGAAAGCGGTTGATTTTAAAACTGTACATATAACAGTTTGTTGCTCATTAGAGCTAATGTAATTTGTTTGTTTCTGGGACGTTTAATAAATCTTACCTATTAACTTTTTATCTATGAAATGTTAAACATGGACTAATGACCTGTTGAGTATTTATTATAAAAAGGCTTCTGTCATTGAAATGACACTTATGTAGCTAAATTTCAATTGCTTTATTACACAATCATGCCAATATCTTCAATGGTGTGAAATTCAAGGTAAAGAATAGACTATCGAAGGGAATGGCGAGTGGTAAGTGTATCAGAATCTGGTGAATTCGGGTCCTGGGTTCAATTCCTGCATCATGGAGCTTTTTTCTCGTTAACACACAGGTATGGTAAATAGTTTGAACCACTTATTTTTTTTGATGATTCTTAAGGCCTGGGCTCTGTTTCATTAATATTCCTTAGCTCAGCACCCGTAAAGTTATTTGCAGAATCTAAACAATAAATATTGTTATGATATTTACACCAAAAACAAGGTACAGACAGGAAATACATGATTTTAAGGCTGACCATTTTGATTGAAAAGGGTCTAATTCGAGTTACCTGACAGACTGTGTTTTTTCACCCACAACCGTTTTTGTTTTCAATTTTAATTATTTTTGAAATATATATATATATATTTATAAGTTTGTTTTTATGTATTTGCTGATCCAAATGGCTCCAAAGTCATTCGCATCCTAATATGAATATGAAACTTACGTTTAGTTGAAAGGCGAATATATTTAAAGTTACCGTTTGCCATGCAAAAAACAACAACAACGCCTACCGACAAATATTTTTTCGGGCAGTTACCAGAGACAAACTAACTTTTTAGGCCTTTTTAAATTGCATATAGTTATATTAATCACTTCATATATAAACGTCTTCAGAGCATTTGCTAACAGCAAGTTCTATTTATTTATTTAAAATTTTTTCATTTACAGGCTACATGCTTGGGGAGATTCACTAAAGGAAGCCTTCGAACAGGTAAAAAAACATTCCAGTAATCAATCCTATTATAGCTACATTTGCCATAGAGAAATCTTGATGTTCATAATGTATAAGCGGCAAGGGGTTATGACATCATTGTTGATTTAAATATTGCATTTTGATATTAATAGTGCAGCAACAATCTTTACCGGTCACGTGTTTTATTATCTGATGTTATAATTATCTGAAATTCTTTAATGTAAACATATGTTGTTAAAAACCGTTCTCTTACAATAAAAACTCAGCTGAAGATTATTTTTCTATAATTTATTCAAGGTAAAAAATTATTTGGATTTGTAAATATATAAAGGATTGATTGCTTTTACTGTGTGTTTATGCTGTTTGAATTCAAGAATGAGCATGCTTACAAAATTCCCACTTGCTCTCCTGCTGTCATACAGCATGGGCAGGCTTGTAAACTTTCTAAGAAGCACTAGCAACTTCATAGTATTTGCCTGCATGCCCTCCTGCATTTGAAAAATAATGAAGAAGCGCTAGGGCGCTACATGAAATATGCTCACAGTCCCTTGTGTGTTGGCACGCATGCAAGTTTTCCAAGAAGCTCTAGCAGACTTCATGGAATTTGCTTACGGGCACTTCTGTCTTAGGTAAATAGCACAAACGAATTGGATCAACCGTTAACACATCATTATGATGAAATGTTGACATTGTGTGTGATGAAGTTTTTCCCAAATATATTAACCTTCTAAGTGTATTTCTTAGAATGACTGTAAATATTTTCAATCAGAATATAAGAATTCAAACATTTTCACTGAATTGTTGCACAGCAACTGCAGAATGCATTTTGGTAGCCTCCCTGCATGCATTGGCCGGGTCTGATCATATAAACGAACACATATCTGGCCTCAATGTCACAAAAAAAGTACTTATGTCTATTCTCAATCTCAACTCATTTTACCATATAACTTTATAACATGATTAAAATTTCAACTTGTTTATCAATTTTAAAATGTTGATACACATTTTTGGTCAATATTTTATAGAAAACTAATTCTGGAGCAAATATTTTACAAAATGTGTCCAATAAATTATTTTTGAGTTATAAATCAAATTGGGGCCTTAAATGATTTTATAAATCATAGGTTGTTCAGGCAGATGATGGTCTGATCTTATTAATCATAGGTTGCTCAGGCAAAAGATGATCTGATATTATTAAATATAGGTTGTTCAGGCAAATGATGATCTGATCTTATTAATCATAGGTTGTTCAGGCAAATGATGATCTGATCATATTTATCATGTTGTTCAAGCAAATGATGATCTGATCATATATGCCATAGATGATCTGATCTTATTTATCATATTAAGTTGTTTAGGCAAAAAAAGATCTGTTCTTATTTATCATAGGCTGTTCAGGCAAATGATGATCTGATCATATTTATCATAGATTGTTCAAGCAAATGATGATCTGATCATATTTGTCATAGATGATATGATCTTATTTATCATAGGTTGTTTAGGCAAAAAATAATCTGATCTGATCTTATTTATTGTAGGTTGTTCACACATATGCTGATCATATCTTATTTATTGTAGGTTGTTCACACATATGGTGATCTGATCTTATTTATTGTAGGTTGTTCACTGATATGGGGATCTGATCTTATTTATTGTAGGTTGTTTGCACATATGCTGATCATATCTTATTTATTGTAGGTTGTTCGCACATATGGTGATCTGATCTTATTTATTGTAGGTTGTTCATACATATGGTGATCTGATCTTATTTATTGTAGGTTGTTCACACAAATGGTGATCTGATCTTATTTACTGTAGGTTGTTCAGGCAATGTTCAACTACATGACAACAGATTTCTCCACTGTGGAAATGACTGAAGAGCAAGAGGTTGAGGCAGAAGGTATGTATCCATGGTAACCATTTGAGGCTACTAGGATTTGACCTGGACATACTATTAAAAATTTCTATTTTTCCAAAAAAATAGTTGCAGTATTGTCATTAAGTCTTGGTGTTGCAAAAACCTTTCACATGGGCCTTAACTTTTTCAAATGAAATGTTTGAGATTGTGTACAACTGTGTGGTTTAATGTTTGTGAGTGTGTACGACTGTGTGGTTTTATGTTTGTGAGTGTGTACGACTGTGTGGTTTTATGTTTGTGAGTGTGTACGACTGTGTGGTTTTATGTTTGTGAGTGTGTACGACTGCGTGGTTTTATGTTTGTGAGTGTGTACGACTGCGTGGTTTTATGTTTGTGAGTGTGTACGACTGTGTGGTTTTATGTTTGTGAGTGTGTACGACTGCGTGGTTTTATGTTTGTGAGTGTGTACGACTGCGTGGTTTTATAATTGTGAGTGTGTACGACTGTGTGGTTTTATGTTTGTGAGTGTGTACGACTGCGTGCTTTTATGTTTGTGAGTGTGTACGACTGTGTGGTTTTATGTTTGTGAGTGTGTACAACTGCGTGGTTTTATGTTTGTGAGTGTGTATGACTGTGTGGTTTTATGTTTGTGAGTGTGTACGACTGTGTGGTTTTATGTTTGTGAGTGTGTACGACTGTGTGGTTTTATGTTTGTGAGTGTGTACGACTGTGTGGTTTTATGTTTGTGAGTGTGTATGACTGTGTGGTTTTATGTTTGTGAGTGTGTACGACTGTGTGGTTTTATGTTTGTGAGTGTGTACGACTGTGTGGTTTTATGTTTGTGAGTGTGTACAACTGTGTGGTTTTATGTTTGTGAGTGTGTACGACTGTGTGGTTTTATGTTTGTGAGTGTGTATAACTGTGTGGTTTCATGTTTGTGAGTGTGTACAACTGCGTGGTTTTATGTTTGTGAGTGTGTACGACTGTGTGGTTTTATGTTTGTGAGTGTGTATAACTGTGTGGTTTTATGTTTGTGAGTGTGTATAACTGTGTGGTTTTATGTTTGTGAGTGTGTACAACTGCGTGGTTTCATGTTTCTGAGTATGTACAACTGCACGGTTTTATGTTTGTGAGTGTGTACGACTGTGCGGTTTTATGTTTGTGAGTGTGTATAACTGTGTGGTTTTATGTTTGTGAGTGTGTACGACTGTGTGGTTTTATGTTTGTGAGTGTGTACAACTGCGTGGTTTCATGTTTCTGAGTATGTACAACTGCACGGTTTTATGTTTGTGAGTGTGTATAACTGTGTGGTTTTATGTTTGTGAGTGTGTATAACTGTGTGGTTTTATGTTTGTGAGTGTGTACGACTGTGTGGTTGTATGTTTGTGAGTGTGTACAACTGCGTGGTTTCATGTTTCTGAGTATGTACAACTGCACGGTTTTATGTTTGTGAGTGTGTACGACTGTGCGGTTTTATGTTTGTGAGTGTGTATAACTGTGTGGTTTTATGTTTGTGAGTGTGTATGACTGCGTGGTTTTATGTTTGCGAGTGTGTACAACTGTGTGGTTTTATGTTTGGGAGTGTGTACAACTGTGTGGTTTTATGTTTGGGAGTGTGTACAACTGTGTGGTTTTATGTTTGGGAGTGTGTACAACTGTGTGGTTTTATGTTTGTGAGTGTGTATGACTGTGTGGTTTTATGTTTGTGAGTGTGTACAACTGTGTGGTTTTATGTTTGCGAATGTGTATGACTGTGTGGTTTTATGTTTGTGAGTGTGTACGACTGTGTGGTTTTATGTTTGCGAATGTGTACGACTGTGTGGATTTATGTTTGTGAGTGTGAACAACTGTGTGGTTTTATGTTTGTGAGTGTGTACGACTGTGTGGTTTTCTTGCGAGTGTGTATGACTGCTTAGGTTTATGTTTGCGAGTTGGTACAACTGTGTGGATTTATGTTTGTGAGTGTGTACGACTGTGTGGTTTTCTTGCGAGTGTGTATGACTGCTTAGTTTTATGTTTGCGAGTTGGTATGACTGTGTGGTTTTATGTTTGCAAGTGTGAAAGATTGCATGTTTTTATGTTTGCGAATGAGTACGACTGCATGGTTATATGTTTGTGAGTGCGAAAGACTGCTTGGTGTTATGTTTGCCAGTGTGGGAAATTTTAAGAAAATAAGTTATGTCATGGTAACTTTAGAGGCAAATAGTTATGCCATTGTAATGCTTTGAGCAAACTATTTTTTAATGGTGAACTTTTGAGCAAACTGGGAAATCAAGTTTGTTTAGTGATTAAATGCTTATGGAATGAGTACGGTAACCGTCATTGTTAAGAATATGAGGAAAAATAAGTTTTTTTTTATGAAAATAATAATTTTATTAACTGGAGAGATCATAAAGTCTATTCCATAATTAAAATAGAAAGAAATAGTGGATGTTTGTTGCATTTTGGTAAAATTCCAAAAGTGATTTCACTGATAAAAGAAAGAAATCTTTTCAGGTGTGAAAACATAATTTTCTTCGATCACAAGTAAAATAAAAAATTATCTTACACCAAAGTCAACAAATTTTCAGTTTGATATAAATAACAGTTTGTTTCTTATTTTGTAGGCGATGACATGGAATCACTTCTATTTCACTTCATGGATGAATGGCTTTTCGCATTCTGTGCTGAACCCTACTTTATCCCCAGGGTATTGCATTTTAAAGCTGCACTCTCACAGATATACCATTTTTACAACTTTTTTTTTTTTAATCATGGAAGGAATCATGTTTTTTTAATATAAAGTACATATGTATTTCAAGAAAACAATATATCAATACTAAATGTTATCTAATGGCATTGTTTCAGGTTTAAAATGTCATAAGATATCAGTACCAAAACAATTCCGTTCAAGCAATGAAATGACAAGAAATGACCACATGTTTAAGTTGTTACATGTATGCCAAAACGCCTTATTTCGTGGGTATGCAGTTTTCCGTGCCGCCCGTGGACGCGCTGGTAGCAATACAATCAAAATCATCAAAAATTCTAGAGGCACGAAGGGATAAAACTAATTCTTTGAAATTAAATAAGCATGCTTATTTGGTTAAGTTTTTACAAATAACTAATCAAGTGATCCTTATCAAATTTTGAGAACAGGTAGTATATAAGATTGCTGACAAAAAATCAGATCGTAGATTTTTATATTTCCGTTCGAAAATTAATGTTTTATGGCTTAAACCGTTACATATCTAGACATTTTAAATAATTGAAGCCTGTTGAAATCATTTAATATTTTAAAATATATTTAAAATTTATTTTCTGCTGAACGTTACTTTATGACAAGGGTAAAGCTGACTTGACTAAAACTAACAAATACAATCATGTAATTTTTAATTTTTAATGATTAGTGGTTATGTTATTGTTGATCTTGTAATCTTTGAATACTGTTTATGATTTTAAAATTATGATATAATAGTCAAAACGATCAAGTCTTTATAAACAATCAAGTCTATATACATTGTAGAATTTAATGTATTTTATGTGAAACATTTAATATAGTATAGGGTTATAACCATGTTAAGTATGAGCTCTTGAAGTGTTTTAAAAGCTCAAAAGCTTTTTATTCAGGTTAACATTTAATTTATCTGGAGAAATGCACATTATTATCTTGTTACTATACATCAAGGAACAGCATTTTTTTCATTTCAGAAAATTGAGATTACAGAAATGGATTTGGAAAATTTTAAAATCAAGTCTAAAGGGTAAGTAAACTTTCATGAAATATTTGCTTCACTATCAGCAGCCAATGGAACAAAACTTGGATAAGTTGTCCACAAGTTATCTTTAGGCAAGTTTGCACATTGAAATGATTTGATTGGTTAATATTTTCTTTTCGATAAATATTGACCAATCAATAACTATGCTGGCTAACTCTTCCCTTTTTTGACAAGTTTTGTAACTCAAGCTTAAATTTTATAAGATTGATGGCACTTTATAATCAGAAAAAATCAGTAAATGATCAATTAACCTAATATCAGAACATGGACAGTTTTCAAAGGATTTGTTTTGGACTTAAAGATGCACTCTTACTCCCAGATAAAATTTACCACAGTAAATGATATTGTTTTAATATTCCAAAAAGGATAAATACATGTCGAAAACAATGGCACTTTTGAACGTGTGTTTTTTATGATAAAAGTGTTATTTCAATGGGGTATAATAACAATGGCTCTTATGAAGGATACTGAGTTTAACTTGGAAGAAATTAGCATAAACATGGTATTTCTACCTTATGAGACTATGGTTGACCACAGTAAATCTTTTAGCAATCACCAATCATTTAATATTTTTGCGCTTCCTGCTATTAAATACACGGTTACAATCTTGTTATCAGAAATGATTTTTTTCCATAAATGCATTATTTAGTAAGTAGATCAAGTTTTATCAGTCAAAATTGATGTTTGTTTTACATGTGTATGTACTGATTTTGAATAAGAGTGTCCCTTTAACAATCAACATAGTTCTGGCAATGTGAACATGTGTGTAGTACAAGGATCATATCCCTTTGACCCATTATTACCATATTGCCTTTCTTGATTACAAAAAAGAAAATGCTTCAGCACAAAATGATGAAATAAAGAAATGTTTGATTCATGTACATTACTAAAACGATAACTCTGTGATCCACTTTTCCATTACTGTCACCCTAATTGTCTCCCTTGAAATAAAGAGTTTTAGCCAATTAACTTACTCTAAGTTAGAACTGTATGTCTTCTGTTTTAATTGAAACTATATAATTCAATGCTCCAGCCAGGATTTGAAAAGGGCAGGGTGCTAGGTCAGAAAGGGTTCTTTTGATGCGCATTAAACAAATCTTAATGGGGCATTTGCAAGGGTCAATTTTCAATGCATATTGTGTGTATTTTGTAACTACTTTCAATACTAATAGTTTGTTATGAATACCTCAGGTTTAAAATATCTTAACTGAAATGTCAAAATTGTGTATATTTATTATTCTTATTTCTGATAATTGACTTGACAATATGTCCAATATATTTATTGTAAATATCAAATCAAGTCCATAATCATCAAAGGCGGCTCTGTCAAACAAAAGGGCACAGGGTAAATATTTAAAAGGCAACAGAGTGCCAGAAAAAGGGCAGCTGGGTGATGAAAAAGGACAGCAGGGTGCCAGGAAAGGGCAGCAGAGTGCCAGAAAAGGGCAGCCGGGTGCTGAAAAAGGACAGCAGGGTGCTGAAAAAGGACAGCAGAGTGCCAGAAAAGGGCAGCAGGGTGCCAGAAAAGGGCAGCAGGGTGCTGAAAAAGGACAGCAGAGTGCCAGAAAAGGACAGCAGGGTGCTGAAAAAGGACAGCAGAGTGCCAGAAAAGGACAGCAGGGTGCCAGAAAAGGGCAGCAGGGTGCTGTAAAAGGACAGCAGAGTGCCAGAAAAAGGGCAGCAGGGTGCTGAAAAAGGGCAGCAGGGTGATGAAAAGGACATCAGGGTGCCAGAAAAAGGCAGCAGGGTGCCAGATAAGGGCAGCAGGGTGCCAGAAAAGGGCAGCAGGGTGCTCCCCCTGCTATTTAGTCTTAGCTGTAGCACTGCTTATAATAAGATTATAACATATTTTACATATTTGGCTAACATATTAAGGTAATAATAATTCAAGTTTACAGCATGATTCAATGTGCTCTTTTCTCCCCTAGCACCCAGTCCTTCTTCTGCAGCACCCTGTCCCTCTTATGCAGCACCCGGTCCTTTTTTTAAATTAGGCTAAAACCATAAAGACAAGATTAAAACTTTAAGGAAATATCAGGAAAATGGATGTGCTGTTTTTCTTTTTCCCTACTTTGGTCATGAAAACTCTCATAATTTTCCTTCTATTTTGAAAAGAACCCTTCTGCTTTTTTCTACATTTCTATGGGCAGCGCTGGAAAGTCTGCAAAAACTTGTTTCACAGATGATAATATCTTAAGTAAAAACAAAACGTAAAATAAGTGAAATATCTTGTTGACAATTCATCCATTTTTAGCTTGACTATTCGAATAATAGGTGAGCTATACTACTCGCCCTGGCGTCGGCTTTGGTGTCCGGTTAAAGTTTTAGGGCAAGTTGGGATTTTCACTTATAAGTCCAATACCCTTCATTCAATTGACTTAATACTTAACACAGTTGTTCAGGGCCATCACATGATGAGGTTAGATAACTCCATATTATTCTTTACACAGATTATGGCGCATGATTGACCATGGAACTTAGGTTAAAGGTTTAGGGCATGTATTTATTAATAACTTCTATACCCTTTGTTCAATTGACTTAATACTTCACACAGTTGTTCAGGACCATCACCCAATGAGGTTACATAACCCCATATTATCCTTAATACAAGTTATGGCCCCTGATTGACTTAGGTTAAAGTTTTAGGGCAGGTTAAAGTTTTAGGGCAAGTTGGGATATAACTCCAAGTCCTTAATACAAGTTATGGCCCCTGATTGACTTAGGTTAAAGTTTTAGGCAAGTAAAAGTTAAGGGCAAGTTGGGATTTTAATAAAAACAATTTATACCGTTCATTCAATACACTTAATAAAATTCAAAATTATTTACGACCATCTTACAACAAAAAACATGAATCCATTTTAACCCTAAATACAAATTATGGCCCTTGATTTTTTTTTTTTCATATTTGTATATTCTTAACCACATTTTCATAATGGGAAATCAAGTTATTTGAATGACTTGCGTCATTGTTCGGGCGGACTGGTGAGAGGGCAGAATCAAAGTCACCTTATCTATTCACTTCTAAGTCAAAGTGGCGTAGTCGAGCGCGCTGTCTTACGACGGCTCTTGTTATTGATAGAATGACTAGATTTTGCAAAGAAAAAAAAAAATATGTAAAAAGAATTTAAGGTGTCCAATAATTATGTGACATTTGGATGTTTGGTGACACCGTCATATTTTGGTATCATTTGAAACCATTTTATGTGTACAGGATGCACATGTAAGTATTATCATAAGAAAATATTTCAAGCACGAGTTTAAGGCTTTAAAAGATTGTCAATTGGTCATGCAAAACTTATCTGTAATTTGTTTTTGGAAATTGAATCATCAGTAAGTACTTTCATTTCATATTTTTTCATTTACAAATATTATATAGGGTATTTAGCAATAATACAATTAACATTACTGACAATGGCATACAATGACAAGCTTATTGGTACATGGAATACCTTTATACTTACATTTTGTGAGGGTTTATAATAGAAAAACAATAATTTAAAAACTTTTTTATTTTAAATATTAAAGCAGGTAAGTGGTCGCTTATGGTTGTTTTTATTTTTGTTTTTGAAAAGCCACCTTTGCTCATGCATCTTGGTGCCCACCCCTTTGACTGCTTTTGGGGGCTAACGTGGCCCCTTACCCCTCGCCAAAATGGTTTCAGCCCTTCAACTGCCTTGTTATTGACATTCCGTCACTCCAACACCACACGGGCTTAATAGCTATTCATTAATATATACTTTATTATACATTGATCCATGTATTGGTTTTGTGCTTTCAGGTATGGTGAGGAGTTTGACTTAGAAAAACATCCACAAGGCACTGAAGTAAAGGCAATCACATACTCCAACATGCAAATCTACGATAACGACAAGAAACACGAGGTGTTTGTTATCATTGATATATAACCATTACAAGGCAACTTATCATCTCGCGTTGGACCAAATATGTCAGATTACGGTGTTTGTTAAAGCTTGTATTATATTTAAAATCATTTATCGAATTAATCGATCACTTATTGAATTAATCGTGTTATTTGCAAAATCAAACTCACTGTGTCTGAAGTGACCTATGAAAAAAATTGTTTTGAAATAAATAATATTGCTTCTTGGATTTACCCGTTGGAATAAGAGATCGTATAAAATGATTGTCGATAAGAAAGTCCTTAGATAGTGTTTTGAACGTGACACAAGTCTATAACATTGTTGATGTTTTACATTTGATATATTCATCATGACGTGGATCCATATTAAGTAACTTCTTGAGCCTGAGTAACAGAAAACTGAATTCTTAAATGCTTCAAAATATCTATTATATAACTTATGTTGACAAAAGATGTGTGCCTGGTTGTTGAACAGATTATTTGTTATGAATACATAGCATAAAACAACACAATTAAAACATTGCTATTCTGAGTCCCAAACTCAGACTTGGGACGTTAGTGTATCGGACCCGGTCGTTTATCATTGGTATTTGAGATAACTTAATGAACTTGAAGTGAGAGGGACTCGCTCATGTTTTGGACCAAAAATTACCGGTATATCCAAATTGCAGAAATTATACAATTATAGAATAGACAAAGTATTTCTGGGTTTACTGGGGTGTGAACCCTTGCCAGCCAGTAAAGCCAAGAAAAAAACAACAGATGCCTTTACCACTAGGCCACCATTTACTTATTTAAAAGCGATGGATATTTTGACCTTTTAACAAAGCATTGATAACATAACAGGATAATTTCTTGCCACAACGATTCACCCATAGCTGTTATTATTGCTAATGAAAATTTTGGTATTCAAAGACGATATTTAAGCAAATATGAACATTTGCTGAAGGGTTCTAGCTTTTTATATCTAAGTTTAACACTCCTGATGATTTGCCGAACTTAATTTCGTCATACAAAAAAGTGCATTTAACAAAAATATGAGCAAGTCCCTTTAATATGTTTTTTTCATTTTAATTGCCTAATATATTTGATACCAAATGTATATAAGATATTTTGTGTGAATTTTTAGTATTATCTAATACTGACATTTAAGGCATTATAATTATGTATATATGACTATTTTCCATGTTTGATATTTTAAATGATGCATATTGGTTTTTGACAAATAAATAATGATAATTTACTTTTTACCTTTGATGAAGGATTTATTTTAAGACCAACCTTGAAATTCAACTTGATCCAGTTATAAAAAAAACTTTCATTTTGAGCTGTCGTGATTGGTCGATTTTCGTCATACATTGTCCATCTTAAGGAGTGTGTAACCGTCATTTATGGTTTGCTGTATTTAGGGGCTCCGGACTGAGGAGGTTGGTAGCCGGTACGCAATCACTCAAAATATGACATTATTTGATAGGCCTCAAAATATTATAGTTATATTTGTTACACAGGATTCTGGTAGATCATATATAGGACATTATGTGAGTGGTCATGACTACTCTTTTGATAATTTACTGTGGTAATTGTATAAAACATTGTTATATGATACTCTTTATTGATAACAGGATGTTAAAAGTTAATGTGAAATAATACCCTGCTTCAACAGACTATTGCTGGACAGTACTTATAAGTAATGCACAAAGTGATGCATTTGTATCTATTTACTTTGATTGAGTTTGACCTTTTCCGTTTCTCCTAAGACAATTCATACTGGTTACATCAAGCCAAACCGCCTTGATAACTTCATGTTCGCCTCGTGTGCAGAAGGTGGCGGGTCCCAACCCCGGCCTCGTCAAACCGAAAGGCGTTCAAATATGGTACAAGTAACACTCTTGCCTAGCGTTCGGCATTAAAACAGGAATACTGGGACAGAGGTGTACTTAGTACAGGTTAAACACCGGTGTTCAAAGTTACCTGGTATTTGAAGATTGTATGACGTCTTATCTCTTTATTTGACTGTTAATTGCAGTCACTTCTGTCTAATACAACTTATGGCATTTAAAATCAATAAAGTCATGATGGCTACTCGGCATGTCAAACTCACAGGCGTTTGGGCTTTGACGTGCCTGTTTTACAAAGGATTTCACATGACGTATGGTGACAGAAATCAATCTCATATCGACCATATTTCGATGAACTAGGAGTTATTTTATTCATCCGCAATTGCACTGTAATCGTCAACCCACCAATGAATGTTTCTTGACCCCAGGCACTCTGCCATACCCTACCAGGTCAGCTATAGTCACCGGACCCCCCGGCTTTACATCTATAGAGAGGATAATTGACCTCCAGGCACTCTGCTCAGCCTTACCAGGTCAACAATGGTTTCTGGACTTCCGGTTTTACATCTATAGAGGAGATTATTGACCTCCAGGCACTCTGCTCTGCTTCACAAGGTCAGCTTTGGTCACCGGACTCTCGGCTTTACATCTAGAGAGGGGATTATTGACCTTCATGGACTCTGCTCCGCCTCACCAGGTCAGCTATTGTCACCGGACTCCCCGGATTTACATCTTTAGAGGGGATTATTGACCTCCAGGCACTCTTCTCCGCCTCACCAAGTCAGCTATGGTCACCGGTCTCCCCGGCATTTCATCTATAGAAGGGATTATTGACCTCCAGGTACTCTGCTCAGCCTTACCAGGTCAACAATGGTTACTGGACTTCCAGCTTTACATCTATAGAGGAGATTATTGACCTCCAGGCACTCTGCTCTGCTTCACAAGGTCAGCTTTGGTCATCGGATTCCCCGACTTTACATCTAAAGAGGGGATTATTGACCTCCAGGTACTCTGCTCCGCATAACCAGGTCAGCTATGGTCACTGAACTTCACGGCTTTACATCTATAGTGGGGATTGTTGACCTGCAGACACTCTGCTCCGTCTCACCAGGTCAGTTATGGTCACCGGATTCCCCAGCTTAACATCTATAGAGAGGATTATTGACCTCCAGGCTCTCTGCTCTGCCTCACCAGGTCAGCTATGGTCACCGGACTCCCGGCTTTACATCTATGGAGGCCATTATTGACCTCCAGGCACTCTGCTCCGCCTCGTAAGGTCTGCTATGGTCACTAGACTCCCGGCTTTACATATATAGAGGGGATTATTGACCTTAAGGCACTCTGCCCAACATTACCAGGCAGGGCTTGTAAAACTTTGGAACCTCAATCGGTCCGGACCCGGCGAAGACCCCCCCCCCCCCAAAAAAAAAAAAAATCCCCCCCTTAAAAAAAGAAAGACCTGTTCAAGAGTCCGATTTTAAAGAGATGTCATACATTTTCGCGACGTCTTGTTAATATTTTTTGCGATGTGGCAATTTGTAAGAGGGCTCTAGAGCCAGCATAGCCGATTCGGGTAGTCATTGATACAAGTTTAATTCAAATGAGATTCTCATCCAGTTCTGCGGCGTTTCTAACAAGAATATATATGACGTAAGCGGCGGACTCAGCTGTCAGACTATGTAGTTAATCAAGCGTATCGCTGTTGATATCCTATATATTATTACGTTTATTAATTCGGTATTTTAATGCTTTCACGGATTTACAATGACATGCATTTATCTTTAAAGCCGTTTTTAACCAGCAATGATTCTTTATAACAATTTAAATTTAACCGTTTTGTAATCAACAAACGGATATCATGTAATAATCGACGAAGACATATAGCATATTGCCATGTGAAAATATGGACCGATTTTAACACTTAATCAGGAAAGCTGCAAGCAGTTTAGCACATAGTTTGTTTAATTGTGTCTTCTGCTTATACCAAAACACGTGATTGGACCGATTACAAGCGTCTGCTAATTAACAGAAAGGCTATATAGTGATCTGACAGCGTAGCGGAAAAAGCAGCTGGTCGCATCGGTCTCATGGTAACCAAGACACTTTTATGACCCATTGGCTGTAGTTTTGAATGTGTGAATGACCCATGAATGTTTATGTATTACAATTTAGTCGTTTTGGACCGAAATTACAAAAAAAAAATTAGAAAATTTCGGACCGATTTTTTTTTACACTTTTTGAAATTGAAATCGGTCTGGATTGGTCAAAATCGGTCCAGACCGGCAAATTGCCGGTTTTTAGAAGCCCTGTTACCAGGTCAGCCTTGTCACCGGACACCCCGGCTTGACATCTATAGAGGGAATTTTTGACCTCCAGGCACTCTGCTCCGCCTCACCAGGTCAGGTATGGTCACCGTACTCCCCAGCTTTACTCCCAGGCTTTTCATCTATAGAGGGGATTATTGACCTCCAGGCACTCTGATCCGCCTCCCCAGGTCAGTTATAGTCACCGGACTCCCAGCTTTAAAAAATTAAAGACAGGTTAATGTACCTCCTGGCACTCTGCGCCGCCACACCAGGTCAGTTATGGTCACCGGACTCCCCGGTTTTACATCTAAAGAGGGGATAATTTACCTCCAGGCACTCTGCTCAGCCTAACCAGGTCAATTATGGTTACTGGACTTCCGGGTCTGCATTTATAGAGGGGATTATTGACCTCCAGGCACTCTGCTCCGCCTCACCAGGTCAGTTATGGTCACCGGACACCCGGCTTTACATCTATGGGGGATTATTGACCTCCAGGCACTCTGCTCCGCCTCACCAGGTCAGTTATGGTCACTGGATTTCCCGGCTTTACATTTATGGGGGATTATTGACCTCAAGCCACTCTGCTCCGCCTTTCCATGTCAGCTATTTTCACCGGACTCTTCGGCTTGACATCTATAGAGGCGATTACTGACCTACTGACACTGCCCAATATTACCAGGTCAGCTCTTCTCACTGGACTCCCCGGCCGGCTTTACATCTATAGAGGCGATTATTGACCTCCAGGCATTCTGGCCAATCTCACCAGGTCAGCTATGGTCACTGTGTTTAGATTTATAATTAAATCGATTGCTGGGTTTGCTACAGTGATACGAATAATTTCAATCAATTGAATACCGCTGACATGTACAGAAGAAGTTTAACATTCAGTATGCAATAACCAGTGTCATGAGAGAGCTTATCATGTACATGCAATCGTTATAAACATAGGAAAAGTTCAAAGCAATTACTGGAGGCGAAACTATTATCACAATAATAATGTAAAGTACCGACATCAGTTTTTTAACTGTTCTTTTACTTCTTTAAAAAAAACAACAAACAGCAGGCGCGGCTCCAGGATTCGACGTTAAAGGGGGCGTAACTAGGGAGCGTAGTCTTATGACTTGTGCCCCTTTCTCAGAAACAAAATTTATTTTGTTTAATTAAAGTATTGGTTGGGGGGGGGGGTGTTGAAGAAAATTTTATCACTTTCTTTTCTGAAATGGTGCCTTCTGGGCGTATTTTATGACATTTCTCCTATATTGAAATACAAGGATAACTTGGACAATTAGATGGTGGGAGGGGGGGGGGGGGGGCACGCACCTGGTGCATCCCACCTGGATCCGCTAGTGAAAATCTATGATAGTGCACAAACCGGACCTTTGTTGTTTTCATATTTTGCTCGGTGAAAAATAGAACATTTGAGACATTGAGTAATGCGGATCAAATTCCGTTCATGAAGATATGTCATTATGTTATCCTGCTTTAAAACAAGTGCAGAATGTGATCATTTCTATGTTATTTTATTTTCAATATCTGCGCCTTTGTATTTGTCTGTTTATTCATTTTCGACAAAAACCTGAAGACACATTTGTAAAATACACTTTTGTCCCTATTTATATTCCTGTTTTCCATTTTAAAGCATGATGTTTAAAATATTTCCAATGTATTGAAGATTTAAATAGTGTGAATCTTCGTAACACAAAAGAAATTTGTTTGATATGTAAAACCTTCCGCATCTATGCATATTTCAGCTGCATGCAAACAATGTACATATGTTTTTTTGTTCATTTCTGTCATTTGTCTATAATTTATTTTAAATATGTTGTACCCTCAAATTATTAATAATAATAATAATAATAATAATAATAATAATAATAATAATTATTATTATTATTATTATTATTATTATTATTATTATTATTATTATTATAATATTGCTTAGACTTGAAGTCAGATTGGGGATATGCATTTGTAAATCACATTAAGTTATTCCTCAAAATTTAATTTATTATTATGGTGTGACTACTGCTACTTCTACTACTACTACCACCGAAATAAAAATCAACACCATCTTCCAATATCACTTCTTCTATCACTACTTATCTGCTACCGCTGCCACTATCGCTAAAAGTTTGCTTGCTATTCCAGTTACACCGCTATTACAATTCCAATGCTGCTTCCACTAGACCTACCTCCACTAAAACCACTACAACCACCACTCTGTAACCACTAACACTACCGACCACCATCACCCCCACCACTTAAATTTGCTACCGCTGAAACTACCCCCACCAACACTACCACTACAACTCTGCTACTGCTGCCACCACCCACACCTAACTACTACTACCTCTCTGCTACCGCAACCATTACCAGAGCAACTATCACTGCCACTACCATCACCACCACTTCAAACTCAGCGACTGCTGCCAATAACACTGCCACTACCACACTGCTACCGCCGCCACTACAACCACCACCACCACCACCACCACCACCACACTGCTACCGTTTCCACCTCAACCACTACCACTATCACTCTGCTACCGCTACCACTACCAACACTTGTACCACTCTGCTACCGCTGACACTATAACAAGTTCTACCAATTTGCTACCGCTGCCACTAGCACCACCCGGCTTACACTTTGCTACCACTACAAATATCACATCACTACCACACTGCTGCCGCTGTCACTACTACCACCATCATCACTACCACACTGCTACTGTTGCCACTACAACCACCACAACTATCACTCTGCTACCATTACAAATACCACCACCAAAACCACTATGCTACCGCTGACACTATAACAACCTCTACCACTTTGCTAGAGCTACCACTAGCACCACCCGGCTGCCACTTTGCTACCGCTTCCAATATCAACATAACAACCACATTGCTACCGCTGCCACTTTCTCCACCACAACCACTTTGCTACTGCTCACACTACCAACACAACTACCACATTGCTACTGCTGCCTCTCCCACCACCACTGTCACTCTGCTACCGCTGCTACTTTCACCACCACTGCCACTCTGCTTCAACTGCCACAACAACCACCACTACAACACTGCTACCGCTGCCAATACCAACACCACGACTACCACTTTATTACCGCTGCCACTACCACTTACCTACCGCGGCCACTACCACCAACACTACCATTCAGCTACCACCGTTGCCAATATCAACACCACTACCACAAAGCTACTGCTGCCCCTACCACCAAAACTGCCACTCTGCTACTGCTGCCACTACCACCACCACTACCACTCAGCTACCACTGCCACTATCAACACCACTACCACTCAGCTACCACTGACACTATCAACACCAATACCACTCTGCTACCACTGCCACTATCAACACCACTACCACTCAGCTTCCACTGCCACTATCAACACCAATACCACTCTGCTACCACTGCCACTATCAACACCACTACCACTCAGCTTCCACTGCCACTATCAACACCAATACCACTCTGCTACCACTGCCACTATCAACACCACTACCACTCAGCTTCCACTGCCACTATCAACACCACTACCGCTCTGCTACCACTGCCACTATCACCACCACTACCACTCAGCTTCCACTGCCACTACCACCACCACTACCACTCTGCTACCACTGCCACTATCAACACCACCACCATTCTGCTACCACTGCCACTATCAACACCACTACCACTCAGCTACCACTGCCACTATCAACACCACCACCACTCTGCTACCACTGCCACTATCAACACCACTACCACTCTGCTACCACTGACACTATCAACACCACTACCACTCATCTACCATTGCCACTATCAACACCACTACCACTCTGCTACCACTGACACTATCAACACCACTACCACTCTGCTACCACTGCCACTATCAACACCACTACCACTCTGCTACCACTGACACTATCAACACCACTGCCACTCAGCTACCACCGCCACTATCAACACCAATACCACTCTGCTACCACTGACACTATCAACACCACTACCACTCTACTACCACTGCCACTATCAACACCACTACCACTCTGCTACCACTGACACTATCAACACCACTGCCACTCTGCTACTGCTGCCACTATCACCACCACTACCACTCAGCTACCACCGCCACAATCAACACCAATACCACTCCGCTTCCACTGCCACTACCAACACCCCTACCACTCTGCTACCACCACCACCACTATCACCGCCACTACCACTCCGCTTCCACTGCCACTATCAACACTCCTACCACTCTGCTACCACCGCCACCACTATCACCACCACTACCACCATTTTTCAACATTAATAATTAACCATTGCAACATTTCAATATATTTTATCAGGACAGTCGTTGAAAAAATGATCGGCGTCAAAATAATTCCAGTAAGGGAGTCATTTATTACCGAATATTTGATTAAATTAAACGCCATATTAATTTATGAAAACATACTGCACGTCGTAGAAAACACTAAGTTGTCTCTTGAAATAACCAGCGACATCCGCAATCTTACAGGCTAGTTCCTTTACCGACAACGCCGAGCCCAATCTCCAACCTTCAACTTCATACACCGGTTTTTAATCACGAATGTTATTTGCATTAGAGTCACCGACATAGGTTTAACAGAAAGCATCTCTGTTTCAGTGGAAAACTGTTGTTTCTTTCCGACTATAATACCAATGTGACCTCGGGTTGAGACCATCAATATGTTGGTTGGGGAGCGTGGGTGGAACTTACAATTCTAGTGCGTTATCAATCGACCACGGAGTCATGTGAAATTTTAACTATTAAAATAAGAAATACTAGCCTTCAAAATACAAGAGTTTTAAAATATAAACTCACCAATTTTTTTGTACATTGGCAAATGTTTTGGAATTCAGTCGCTCTGTCCGCCTGTATGGAGGAAGAGTAGTGCGTGGCTATCTTTCAGAAAATCATTATAAATGGGGACATTACGTCTAAATTAGTTCGTTTTGCAGATGGTTCTAGATAACCCCTTTCGACTTAGCTTCATCTTTAGTTATTTATCTTTCTTGTTTTATCTACCGGGTATGCATAAAACAAACAAGTCTACTTTGTGATGCACTTATTCATGCTTGTACGAGTAATTTAAGTCCCACAATAGGCTTTGTTCATCTGACAATTGATAAAAAGAATATCACACAGCAACAATGTTTCAGTTTAGGGAGAAAAACTGATAATATTCAATTCACCAAAGAGTAATATTTAAGACTTTACAAGCATTTATCACTTTAGCTACATTAAAAAAAAATAACAAAGCACTATATCTTTAGAAAATTTAGAGAAAGAAATATTCAAAATATGATATAAGTTTAATCACATCAACAGTTTTCTTTTTTTCTGACTAGTCAAGGCTCTTGACTTAGAAAACCTCCATACCATTTCAGCTTATGGCATACGTTTCGTAAGAAGTTAATATTTACTATTCCAAATATGAGTAATTTGCATTTGGGTGTTTGTTAATATCGGTCCCAATAAATCTCAGATTGGTGCAGCTAATCGGATTTCGTGATATAAATAACCAACATATACAATTAAAACATTTGATGAAGAATGATAATAGGTTTTACTTAGTTTGATATTGAACTCAAACTTCAGTTTTCAATGAGGGTTAACTTTTCAATTGTTAACTAGAGAACCCTATAGAAAGACAAAAATAAACGACTTTCAGAAGCAAAAAAAATACCAAAGAAATGCCCCCCGAAATTAGAAAAAAAATGTCAGAATAAAAAAAAATGTAAGATGGCGATATGCATAAACAGGTAGAACAAAAACTAAGGTAGGTCGGGAAACCAGAAAGAAACACTCATTTGTTACTCCTAGCCATAGTAGGTTCTGACTCTTGTGTCCCTATAAAGGATAATCGGTAAAGTATTACCTACACAGCTTGTCCCTGTAGTTTCAATTTCCTGAAAGAAATTATACTGGCCCTATGGTTAATTTTAGCACCGAAAACAATAAACGGTTGGTCGGTTTGACGGTGGGGCGGTCTGTTGGAAAACGTTTGAAGAGCGACCGTTCCACTCATTTTTAGAGATATTACTCTGATACTTGGTACCCATTGCCATGGTGATAAGTAGTTGTGTCTGGCGTTTTATGACTTACGACCATCTCGTTTTAGAAATTAACACATGTTGGGAAAAAGTTAATTTGTGGAGCGAACTTCTGCCACATTTAGAAATATGATTCACCTGTATGACTTGTATGCTGTCGATGACACTAATACAACAAAGTCAAACAAGTGATACAAGTCATTCAAGTCCGACATATGATATAATTCATAAAAGTGATAAAATCATCTAATGTAAACTAGCCATACAGGTGATACAAAGCCATACAAGTGATACAAGTGATACAAGTGATACAGGTGATACAAGTCATACAAGTCATACAAGTCATACAAGTGATACAAGTCATACAAGTGATACAAGTAATACAAGTGATACAAGTCATACAAGTGATACAGGTGATACAAATGATACAAGTGATACAAGCCATACAAGTGATACAAGTGATACAAGTGATACAAGTCATACAAGTGATACAAGTCATACATGTGATACAGGTGATACAAGTGGTACAAGTGACACAGGTGATACAAGTCATACAAGTGATACAGGTGATACAAGTGATACAAGCCATACAGGTGATACAGGTGATACAAGTGATACAGGTGATACAAGTCATACAAGTGATACAGGTGATACAAGTGATACAAGCCATACAGGTGATACAAGTGATACAAGTGATACAGGTGATACAAGTCATACAAGTGATACAAGTGATACAAGTGATACAAGTGATACAAGTGATACAGGTGATACAAGCCCTACAGGTGATACAAGTGATACAAGTGATACAAGTGATAAAAGCCATACAAGTGATACAAGTGATACAGGTTATACAAGTGATACAAGTAAAACAAGTGATACAAGTGATACAAGTGATACAAGTCATACAAGTCATACAAGTAATACAAGTGATACAAGTCATACAAGTGATACAAGTGATACAAGTGATACAGGTGATACAAATGATACAAGTGATACAAGCCATACAAGTGATACAAGTGATACAAGTGATACAAGTCATACAAGTGATACAAGTCATACAAGTGATACAGGTGATACAAGTGAAACAAGTGATACAAGTGATACAGGTGATACAAGTCATACAAGTGATACAGGTGATACAAGTGATACAAGCCATACAGGTGATACAGGTGATACAAGTGATACAGGTGATACAAATCATACAAGTGATACAGGCGATACAAGTGATACAAGCCATACAGGTGATACAAGTCATATAAGTGATACAGGTGATACAAGTGATACAAGTGATACAAGTAATACAAGTGATACAAGTGATACAGGTGATACAAGACATACAAGTGATACAAGTGATACAAGTGATACAAGTGATACAAGCCATACAGGTGATACAAGTGATACAAGTGATACAGGTGATACAAGTCATACAAGTGATACAGGTGATACAAGTGATACAAGCCATACAGGTGATACAAGTCATACAAGTGATACAGGTGATACAAGTGATACAAGTGATACAAGTAATACAAGTGATACAAGTCATACAAGTGATACAAGTCATACAAGTGATACAAGTCATACAAGTGATACAAGTAATACAAGTGATACAAGTCATACAAGTGATACAAGTAATACAAGTGATAAAAGTAATACAAGTGATACAAGTCATACAAGTGATACAAGTCATACAAGTGATACAAGTGATACAAGTCATACAAGTGATACAAGTCATACAAGTGATACAAGTCATACAGGTGATAAAGGTGATACACGAGATACAGGTGATACAAGTGATACAAGTGATACAGGTGATACAAGTGATACAAGTGATACAAGTGATACAAGTCAAACAAGTCATACAAGTCATACAAGTGATACAGGTGATACAATGATACAAGTGATACAGGTGATACAGGTGATACAAGTCATACAAGTCATACAAGTGATACAGGTCATACAAGACATACAAGTCATACAAGTCATACAAGTCATACAAGTGATACAAGTCATACAAGTCATACAAGTCATACAAGTGATACAGGTGATACAAGTGATACAGGTGATACAAGTGATACAAGTGATACAAGTGATACAAGTGATACAAGTCAAACAAGTGATACAAGTCATGCAAGTCATACAAGCCATACAAGTGATACAAGTGATACAAGTGATACAGGTGATACAAATGATACAAGCCATACAGGTGATACCAGTCATACAAGTCATACAAGTCATACAAGCCATACAAGTGATACAAGTCATACAAGTGATACAAGTCATACAAGTCATACAGGTGATACAAGTCATACAAGTCATACAAGTCATACAAGTCATACACGTGATACAGGTGATACAAGTGATACAGGTGATACAAGTGATACAAGTGATACAAATTATACAAGTCATACAAGTCATACAAGTGATACAGGTGATACAAGTCATACAAGTCATACAAGTGATACAAGTGATACAAGTCATACAAGTCATACAAGTGATACAAGTGATACAAGTCATACAAGTCATACAAGTGATACAAGTCATACAAGTCATACAAGTGATACAGGTGATACAATGATACAAGTGATACAGGTGATACAGGTGATACAAGTCATACAAGTCATACAAGTCATACAAGTGATACAGGTCATACAAGACATACAAGTCATACAAGTCATACAAGTCATACAAGTGATACAAGTCATACAAGTCATACAAGTCATACAAGTGATACAGGTGATACAAGTGATACAGGTGATACAAATGATACAAGTGATACAAGTGATACAAGTGATACAAGTCAAACAAGTGATACAAGTCATGCAAATCATACAAGCCATACAAGTGATACAAGTGATACAAGTGATACAGGTGATACAAATGATACAAGCCATACAGGTGATACCAGTCATACAAGTCATACAAGTCATACAAGCCATACAAGTGATACAAGTCATACAAGTGATACAAGTCATACAAGTGATACAAGTGATACAAGTGATACAAGTCAAACAAGTGATATAAGTCATACAAGTCATACAAGCCATACAAGTGATACAAGTGATACAAGTGATATAGGTGATACAAGTGATACAAGTGATACAGGTGATAAAAGTGATACAGGTGATACAAGTGATACAGGTGATACAAGTCATAAAAGCCATACAAGTGATACAAGTGATACAGGTTTTACAAGTGATACAAGTGATACAAGTCATACAAGTGATACAGGTCAAACAAGTCATACAAGCCATACAAGTGATACAAGTCACACAAGTGATACAAGTCATACAAGTCATACAAGTGATACAGGTCATACAAGACATACAAGTCATACAAGTCATACAAGTCATACAAGTCATACAAGTCATACAAGTCATACAAGTCATACAAGTGATACAGGTGATACAAGTGATACAGGTGATACAAGTGATACAAGTGATACAAGTGATACAAGTGATACAAGTCAAACAAGTGATACAAGTCATGCAAGTCATACAAGCCATACAAGTGATACAAGTGATACAAGTGATACAGGTGATACAAATGATACAAGCCATACAGGTGATACCAGTCATACAAGTCATACAAGTCATACAAGCCATACAAGTGATACAAGTCATACAAGTGATACAAGTGATACAAGTGATACAGGTGATACAAGTCATACAAGTCATACAAGTCATACAAGTGATACAGGTGATACAAGTGATACAGCTGATACAAGTGATACAAGTGATACAAGTGATACAAGTCAAACAAGTGATACAAGTCATACAAGTGATACAAGCCATACAAGTGATACAAGTGATACAAGTGATACAGGTGATACAAGTGATACAAGTGATACAAGTGATACAGGTGATACAAGTGATACAGGTGATACAAGTGATACAAGTGATACAAATGATACAAGTCATACAAGTCATACAAGTGATACAGGTGATACAAGTCATACAAGTCATACAAGTGATACAAGTGACACAAGTCATACAAGTTATACAAGTCATACAAGTCATACAAGTGATACAAGTCATACAAGTGATACAAGTCATACAAGTCATACAAGCCATACAAGTGATACAAGTGATACAAGTCATACAAGTGATACAAGTGATACAAGTGATACAAGTCATACAAGTGATACAAGTCATACATGTGATACAGGTGATACAAGTGGTACAAGTGACACAGGTGATACAAGTCATACAAGTGATACAGGTGATACAAGTGATACAAGCCATACAGGTGATACAGGTGATACAAGTGATACAGGTGATACAAGTCATACAAGTGATACAGGTGATACAAGTGATACAAGCCATACAGGTGATACAAGTGATACAAGTGATACAGGTGATACAAGTCATACAAGTGATACAAGTGATACAAGCGATACAAGTGATACAAGTGATACAGGTGATACAAGCCCTACAGGTGATACAAGTGATACAAGTGATACAAGTGATACAAGTGATAAAAGCCATACAAGTGATACAAGTGATACAGGTTATACAAGTGATACAAGTAAAAGAAGTGATACAAGTGATACAAGTGATACAAGTGATACAAGTCATACAAGTCATACAAGTCATACAAGTCATACAAGCCATACAAGTGATACAAGTGATACAGGTGATACAAGTGAAACAAGTGATACAAGTGATACAGGTGATACAAGTGATACAAGCCATACAGGTGATACAGGTGATACAAGTGATACAGGTGATACAAGTCATACAAGTGATACAGGCGATACAAGTGATACAAGCCATACAGGTGATGCAAGTCATATAAGTGATACAGGTGATACAAGTGATACAAGTGATACAAGTAATACAAGTGATACAAGTGATACAGGTGATACAAGTCATACAAGTGATACAAGTGATACAAGTGATACAAGCCATACAGGTGATACAAGTGATACAAGTGATACAGGTGATACAAGTCATACAAGTGATACAGGTGATACAAGTGATACAAGCCATACAGGTGATACAAGTCATACAAGTGATACAGGTGATACAAGTGATACAAGTGATACAAGTAATACAAGTGATACAAGTCATACAATTGATACAAGTCATACAAGTGATACAAGTCATACAAGTGATACAAGTAATACAAGTGATACAAGTCATACAAGTGATACAAGTCATACAAGTGATAAAGGTCATACAAGTGATACAAGTCATACAAGTGATACAAGTCATACAAGTGATACAAGCCATACAAGTGATACAGGTTATACAAGTGATACAAGTAATACAAGTGATACAGGTTATACAAGTGATAAAAGTAATACAAGTGATACAAGTCATACAAGTGATACAAGTCATACAAGTGATACAAGTGATACAAGTCATACAAGTGATACAAGTCATACAAGTGATACAAGTCATACAGGTGATAAAGGTGATACACGGGATACAGGTGATACAAGTGATACAAGTGATACAGGTGATACAAGTGATACAAGTGATACAAGTGATACAAGTCAAACAAGTCATACAAGTCATACAAGTGATACAGGTGATACAATGATACAAGTGATACAGGTGATACAGGTGATACAAGTCATACAAGTCATACAAGTGATACAGGTCATACAAGACATACAAGTCATACAAGTCATACAAGTCATACAAGTGATACAAGTCATACAAGTCATACAAGTCATACAAGTCATACAAGTGATACAGGTGATACAAGTGATACAGGTGATACAAGTGATACAAGTGATACAAGTGATACAAGTCAAACAAGTGATACAAGTCATGCAAGTCATACAAGCCATACAAGTGATACAAGTGATACAAGTGATACAGGTGATACAAATGATACAAGCCATACAGGTGATACCAGTCATACAAGTCATACAAGTCATACAAGCCATACAATTGATACAAGTCATACAAGTGATACAAGTCATACAAGTGATACAGGTGATACAAGTCATACAAGTCATACAAGTCATACAAGTCATACACGTGATACAGGTGATACAAGTGATACAGGTGATACAAGTGATACAAGTGATACAAATTATACAAGTCATACAAGTCATACAAGTGATACAGGTGATACAAGTCATACAAGTCATACAAGTGATACAAGTGATACAAGTCATAAAAGTGATACAAGTGATACAAGTCATACAAGTCATACAAGTGATACAAGTCATACAAGTCATACAAGTGATACAGGTGATACAATGATACAAGTGATACAGGTGATACAGGTGATACAAGTCATACAAGTCATACAAGTCATACAAGTGATACAGGTCATACAAGACATACAAGTCATACAAGTCATACAAGTCATACAAGTGATACAAGTCATACAAGTCATACAAGTCATACAAGTGATACAGGTGATACAAGTGATACAGGTGATACAAATGATACAAGTGATACAAGTGATACAAGTGATACAAGTCAAACAAGTAATACAAGTCATGCAAGTCATACAAGCCATACAAGTGATACAAGTGATACAAGTGATACAGGTGATACAAATGATACAAGCCATACAGGTGATACCAGTCATACAAGTCATACAAGTCATACAAGCCATACAAGTGATACAAGTCATACAAGTGATACAAGTCATACAAGTGATACAAGTGATACAAGTGATACAAGTCAAACAAGTGATATAAGTCATACAAGTCATACAAGCCATACAAGTGATACAAGTGATACAAGTGATATAGGTGATACAAGTGATACAAGTGATACAAGTGATACAGGTGATAAAAGTGATACAGGTGATACAAGTGATACAGGTGATACAAGTGATACAAGTGATACAAGTCAAACAAGTGATACAAGTCATACAAGTCATAAATGCCATACAAGTGATACAAGTGATACAGGTTTTACAAGTGATACAAGTGATACAAGTCATACAAGTGATACAGGTCAAACAAGTCATACAAGCCATACAAGTGATACAAGTCACACAAGTGATACAAGTCATACAAGTCATACAAGTGATACAGGTCATACAAGACATACAAGTCATACAAGTCATACAAGTCATACAAGTGATACAAGTCATACAAGTCATACAAGTCATACAAGTCAAACAAGTGATACAGGTGATACAAGTGATACAGGTGATACAAGTGATACAAGTGATACAAGTCAAACAAGTGATACAAGTCATGCAAGTCATACAAGCCATACAAGTGATACAAGTGATAAAAGTGATACAGGTGATACAAATGATACAAGCCATACAGGTGATACCAGTCATACAAGTCATACAAGTCATACAAGCCATACAAGTGATACAAGTCATACAAGTGATACAAGTGATACAAGTGATACAGGTGATACAAGTCATACAAGTCATACAAGTCATACAAGTGATACAGGTGATAAAAGTGATACAGGTGATACAAGTGATACAAGTGATACAAGTGATACAAGTCAAACAAGTGATACAAGTCATACAAGTCATACAAGCCATACAAGTGATACAAGTGATACAAGTGATACAGGTGATACAAGTGATACAAGTGATACAAGTGATACAAGTGATACAGGTGATACAAGTGATACAGGTGATACAAGTGATACAAGTGATACAAATGATACAAGTCATACAAGTCATACAAGTGATACAGGTGATACAAGTCATACAAGTCATACAAGTGATACAAGTGACACAAGTCATACAAGTCTTACAAGTCATACAAGTCATACAAGTGATACAAGTCATACAAGTGATACAAGTCATACAAGTCATACAAGCCATACAAGTGATACAAGTGATACAAGTCATACACGTGATACAAGTGATACAAGTGATACTAGTCATACAAGTGATACAAGTGATACAAGTGATACAAGTCATACAAGTCACACATGTGATACAAGTCATACAAGTCATACAAGTGATACAAGTCATACAAGTCATACAAGTCATACAAGCCATACAAGTGATAATAGTGATACAGGTTTTACAAGTGATACAAGTGATACAAGTGATACAAGTCAAACAAGTGATATAAGTCAAACAAGTGATAATAGTGATACAGGTTATACAAGTCATACAAGTGATACAGGTCAAACCAGTCATACAAGTCATACAAGTGATACAAGTCAAACAAGTGATACAGGTGATACAAGTCAAACAGGTGATACAAGCCATACAGGTGATACAAGTGATACAATTCATACAAGTGATACAAGTGATACAGGTGATACAAGCCATACAAGTGGTACATGTGATACAAGTGATACAAGTGATACAAGTCATAAAAGTGATACAAGTCATACAAGTGATACAAGTGATATAGGTGATAAAAGCCATACAGGTGATACAAGTGATACAAGTTATACAAGTCATAAAAGTGATAAAAGTCATACAAGTGATACACGTGATACAAGTGATACAAGTGATACAGGTGATAAAAGTGATACAAGTCATACAAGTGATACAGGTGATACAAGTCAAACAAGTGATACAGGTGATACAAGTCAAACAGGTGATACAAGCCATACAGGTGATACAAGTGACACAAGTGATACAGGTGATACAAGTGATACAAGTGATACAAGTGATACAAGTGATACAAGTCATACATGTCATACAAGTGATACAAGTTATACAAGTGATACAAGTCAAACAAGTGACACAATTCATACAAGTGATACAAGTGATACAAGTCAAACAAGTCATACAAGTCATACACGCCATACAAGTCATAAAGGTGAAAAAAATCAAACAAGTGATACAATTCATACAAGAGATACAAGTGATACAAGTCAAACAAGTCATACAAGTCATAAAGGTCATACGAGTCATACAAATCGTACGGGTCATACAAGTGATACAGGTTATACTAGTCATACAGGTCATACAGCTTAAAAACAAGTGATACAAGTCATACAAGTGATACGAGTCATACGAGTCATACAAGCCATACAGGTGATAAAAGCCATACAGGTGATACAAGCCATACAGGTGATACAAGTCAAACAAGTCATACAAGCCATACAGGTGATACAGGTCATACAAGCCATACAGGTGATACAAGCCATACAAGTCATACAGGAGATACAAGTCATACAGGTGATACAAGTCATACAAGTCATACAGGAGATACAAGCCATACAGGTGATACAAGTCATACAAGTCATACAGGAGATGCAAGTCATACAGGTGATACAAGTCATACAAGTCATACAGGTGATAAAAGTCATACAGGTGATACAAGTCATACAGGTGATACAAGCCATACAAGTTATACAGATGATACATGCCATACAAGTCATACAGGTGATACAAAGCCATACAAGTCATACAGGTGATACAGGTGATACAGGTGATACAAAGCCATACAAGTCATACAGGTGATACAAGCCATACAGGTGATACAAGCCATACAAGTGATACAAGTGATACAAGCCATATCAGTCATGCAGGTGATACATGCCATACAAGTCACACAGGTGATACATGCCATACAAATCATACAGGTGATACATACCATACAAGTCATACAGGTGATACATGCCATACAAGTCATACAGGTGATACATGCCATACAAGTCATACAGGTGATACATGCCATACAAGTCATACAGGTGATACATGCCATACAAGTCATACAGGTGATACATGCCATACCAGTCATACAGGTGATACATGCCATAAAAGTCATACAGGTGATACATGCCACACAAGTCATACAGGTGATACATGCCATACAAGCCATACAAGTCATACAGGTGATACAAGTCATACCAGTCACACAGGTGATACAAGTCATACAAGTCACACAGGTGATACATGCCATACAAGTCATACAGGTGATACATGCCATACAAGCCATACAAGTGATACAGGTGATACAAGCCATACAAGTCATACAGATGATACAAAGTCATACAAGTCATACAGGTGATACATGTCATACAAGTCATACAGGTGATACAAGCCATACCAGTCACACAGGTGATACAAGTCATACAAGTCACACAGGTGATACAAGTCATACAAGTTATACAGGTGATACAAGTCATACAGGTCATACAGGTGATACAAGTCATAGAAGTCATACAGGTGATACAAGTCATACAAGTCATACAGGTGATACAAGCCATACAAGTCATACAGGTGATACAAGCCATACAAGTCATACAGGTGATACAAGTCATAAAAGTGATAAAAGTCATACAAGTGATAAAAGTCATACAAGTGATACAAGTGATACAGGTGATAAAAGTGATACAAGTCATACAAGTGATACAGGTGATACAAGTCAAACAAGTGATACAGGTGATACAAGTCAAGCAGGTGATACAAGCCATACAGGTGATACAAGTGACACAAGTGATACAGGTGATACAAGTGATACAAGTGATACAAGTGATACAAGTCATACATGTCATACAAGTGATACAAGTTATACAAGTGATACAAGTCAAACAAGTGACACAATTCATACAAGTGATACAAGTGATACAAGTCAAACAAGTCATACAAGTCATACACGCCATACAAGTCATACAGGTGAAACAAATCAAACAAGTGATACAATTCATACAAGAGATACAAGTGATACAAGTGAAACAAGTCATACAAGTCATACAAGTCAAACAAGTGATACAATTCATACAAGTGATACAAGTTATACAAGTGATACATTTCATACAAGTCAGACAAGTGATACAGGTGATACAAGTCATACAAGTTAAAAAAGTGATACAAGTCGTACAAGTCAAACAAGTCATACAGGTGAAACAAGTGATACAATTCATACAAGTGATACAAGTCATACAAGTGATACAAGCCATACAAGTGATACAAGTCATACAAGTGATACAAGTCAAACAAGTAACACAATTCATACAAGTGATACAAATCAAACAAGTGATACAATTCATACAAGAGATACAAGTGATACAAGTCAAACAAGTCATACAAGTCATACAAGTCAAACAAGTGATACAAGTGATACAAGTGATACAAGTGATACAAGTCACACAAGTGTTACAAGTGATACAAGTGATACAAGTCAAACAGGTCATACAAGTGATACAAGTGATACAAGTTAAAAAAGTGATACAAGTGATAAAAGTCATACAAGTAATACAAGTCAAACAGGTCATACAAGTGATACAGGTGATACAAATGATACAAGTGATACAAGTCATACAGGTTATGCATTGATACAAGTGATCAAAGTCAAACAGGTTATACAAGTGATACAAGTGATACAGGTTATACAAGTGATACAAGTCATACAAGCTAAACAAGTAATACAGGTGATGCAGGTGATACAGGTGATACAAGTCATACTAGTCATACAAGTGATACAAGTCATACAAGTCATACAAGCTAAACAAGTCATACAGGTGATGCAGGTGATACAGGTGATACAAGTCATACTAGTCATACAAGTCATACAAGTGATGCAAGTCATACAAGTCAAACAAGAGGTTCAAGTCATGCAAGTCATACAAGTC
Source organism: Mya arenaria (assembly GCF_026914265.1). NCBI lineage: Eukaryota > Metazoa > Mollusca > Bivalvia > Myida > Myidae > Mya > Mya arenaria. Next base: position 72,370,995 of record NC_069131.1, read on the forward strand.
AAAAAAGTCATACATGTCATACAAGTCAAACAAGTGATAAAGGTGATACACGGGATACAAGTGCTACAGTACATACAATTCAAACACGTTATAAATCATACAAGTTATACAGGTGAGCAAGTGGTACAAGTGATACATGGCATAAAAGTCATAAAAGTCATACAGGTGCCAAAAGTGGTACAAGTGATCAAAGTGAAACATGTCATACAAGTCATAAAGGTCATACGAGTCATACAAATCGTACGGGTCATACAAGTGATACAGGTTATACTAGTCATACAGGTCATACAGCTTAAAAACAAGTGATACAAGTCATACGAGTCATACAAGCCATACAGGTGATACAAGCCATACAGGTGATACAAGTCAAACAAGTCATACAAGCCATACAGGTGATACAGGTCATACAAGCCATACAGGTGATACAAGCCATACAAGTCATACAGGAGATACAAGTCATACAGGTGATAAAAGTCATACAAGTCATACAGGAGATACAAGCCATACAGGCGATACAAGTCATACAAGTCATACAGGAGATACAAGTCATACAGGTGATACAAGTCATACAAGTCATACAGGTGATACAAGTCATACAGGTGATACAAGTCATACAGGTGATACAAGCCATACAAGTTATACAGATGATACATGCCATACAAGTCATACAGGTGATACAAAGCCATACAAGTCATACAGGTGATACAGGTGATACAAAGCCATACAAGTCATACAGGTGATACAAGCCATACAAGTCATACAGGTGATACATGCCATACAAGTGATACAAGTGATACAAGCCATACCAGTCATACAGGTGATACATGCCATACAAGTCACACAGGTGATACATGCCATACAAGTCATACAGGTGATACATGCCATACAAGTCATACAGGTGATACATGCCATACAAGTCATACAGGTGATACATGCCATACAAGTCATACAGGTGATACATGCCATACAAGTCATACAGGTGATACATGCCATACCAGTCATACAGGTGATACATGCCATACAAGTCATACAGGTGATACATGCCATACAAGTCATACAGGTGATACATGCCATACAAGCCATACAAGTCATACAGGTGATACAAGTCATACCAGTCACACAGGTGATACAAGTCATACAAGTCACACAGGTGATACATGCCATACAAGTCATACAGGTGATACATGCCATACAAGCCATACAAGTGATACAGGTGATACAAGCCATACAAGTCATACAGGTGATACAAAGTCATACAAGTCATACAGGTGATACATGCCATACAAGTCATACAGGTGATACAAGCCATACCAGTCACACAGGTGATACAAGTCATACAAGTCACACAGGTGATATAAGTCATACAAGTTATACAGGTGATACAAGTCATACAGGTCATACAGGTGATACAAGTCATACAAGTCATACAGGTGATACAAGTCATACAAGTCATACAGGTGATACAAGCCATACAAGTCATACAGGTGATACAAGCCATACAAGTCATACAGGTGATACAAGTCATACAAGTCATACAGGTGATACAAGTCATACAAGTCATACAGGTGATACAAGCCATACAAGTCATACAGGTGATACAAGTCATACAAGTCATACAGGTGATACAAGCCATACAAGTCATACAGGTGATACAAGCCATACAAGTCATACAGGTGATACAGGTGATACAAGCCATACAAGTCATACAGGTGATACAAGCCATACAAGTCATACAGGTGATACAGGTGATACAAGCCATACAAGTCATACAGGTGATACAAGCCATACAAGTCATACAGGTGATACAAGTCATACAAGTCATACATGTGATAAAAGTCATACAAGTTAAACAGGTGATACAAGTCATACAAGTTATACAAGTCATACAAGCCATACAGGTGATACAAAGCCATACAAGTCATACAGGTGATACAAGTCATACAGGTTATACAAGTGATATAAGTCATACAAGTGATACAGGTGATACAAGTAATACAGGTGATACAAGTCAAACAAGTTATACAGATGATACAAGTCATACAAGTAATAGAAGTCATACAGGTGATACAAGTCATACAGGTGATACAAGTCATACAAGTGATACAAGTCATACAAGTGATACAAGTCATACAGGTGATACAAGTCATACAAGTGATACAAGTCATACAAGTGATAGAAGTCATACAGATGATACAAGTCATACAGGTGATACAAGTCATACAAGTGATACAAGTCATACAGGTGATACAAGTCATACAAGTTATAGAAGCCATACAGGTGATACAAGCCATACAGGTGATACAAGTCATACAAGTTATAGAAGTCATACAGGTGATACAAGTGATACAAGTGATACTGGTTATACAAGTGATACAAGTGATACTGGTTATACAAGAGATACTGGGTTATACAAGTGATACTGGCGTTACTGGTTATACAAGTGATACTAATGATACTGGTCATACAAGTGATACAAGTGATACTGGTAATACAAGTGATACAAGTGATACTGGTTATACAAGTGACACTGGTTATACAAGTGATAGTAATGATACTGGTCATACAAGTGATACTGGTAATACAAGTGATACAAGTGATACTGGTAATACAAGTGATACAAGTGATACTGGTTATACAAGTGACACTGGTTATACAAGTGATAGTAATGATACTGGTCATACAAGTGATACTGGTAATACAAGTGATACAAGTGATACTGGTAATACAAGTGATACAAGTGATACTGGTTATACAAGTGACACTGGTTATACAAGTGATAGTAATGATACTGGTCATACAAGTGATACAGGTGATACTGGTTATACAAGAGATACTGGTTATACAAGTGATACTGGTGTTACTGGTTATACAAGTGATACAAATGATACTGGTCATACAAGTGATACAAGTGATACTGGTAATACAAGTGATACAAGTGATACTGGTTATACAAGTGATACTGGTTATACAAGTGATACAAGTCATACAGGTGATACAAAGCCATACAAGTCATACAGGTGATACAAAGCCATACAAGTCATACAGGTGATACAGGTGATACAAAGCCATACAAGTCATACAGGTGATACAAGCCATACAAGTCATACAGGTGATACATGCCATACAAGTGATACAAGTGATACAAGCCATACCAGTCATGCAGGTGATACATGCCATACAAGTCACACAGGTGATACATGCCATACAAGTCATACAGGTGATACATGCCATACAAGTCATACAGGTGATACATGCCATACAAGTCATACAGGTGATACATGCCATACAAGTCATACAGGTGATACATGCCATACAAGTCATACAGGTGATACATGCCATACAAGTCATACAGGTGATACATGCCATACCAGTCATACAGGTGATACATGCCATACAAGTCATACAGGTGATACATGCCATACAAGTCATACAGGTGATACATGCCATACAAGCCATACAAGTCATACAGGTGATACAAGTCATACAAGTTATACAGGTGATACAAGTCATACAGGTCATACAGGTGATACAAGTCATACAAGTCATACAGGTGATACAAGTCATACAAGTCATACAGGTGATACAAGCCATACAAGTCATACAGGTGATACAAGCCATACAAGTCATACAGGTGATACAAGTCATAAAAGTGATAAAAGTCATACAAGTGATACACGTGATACAAGTGATACAAGTGATACAGGTGATAAAAGTGATACAAGTCATACAAGTGATACAGGTGATACAAGTCAAACAAGTGATACAGGTGATACAAGTCAAACAGGTGATACAAGCCATACAGGTGATACAAGTGACACAAGTGATACAGGTGATACAAGTGATACAAGTGATACAAGTGATACAAGTGATACAAGTCATACATGTCATACAAGTGATACAAGTTATACAAGTGATACAAGTCAAACAAGTGACACAATTCATACAAGTGATACAAGTGATACAAGTCAAACAAGTCATACAAGTCATACACGCCATACAAGTCATACAGGTGAAACAAATCAAACAAGTGATACAATTCATACAAGAGATACAAGTGATACAAGTCAAACAAGTCATACAAGTCATACAAGTCAAACAAGTGATACAATTCATACAAGTGATACAAGTTATACAAGTGATACATTTCATACAAGTCAGACAAGTGATACAGGTGATACAAGTCATACAAGTTAAAAAAGTGATACAAGTCGTACAAGTCAAACAAGTCATACAGGTGAAACAAGTGATACAATTCATACAAGTGATACAAGTCATACAAGTGATACAAGCCATACAAGTGATACAAGTCATACAAGTGATACAAGTCAAACAAGTAACACAATTCATACAAGTGATACAAATCAAACAAGTGATACAATTCATACAAGAGATACAAGTGATACAAGTCAAACAAGTGATACAAGTCATACAAGTCAAACAAGTGATACAAGTGATACAAGTGATACAAGTCACACAAGTGTTACAAGTGATACAAGTGATACAAGTGATACAAGTCAAACAGGTCATACCAGTAATACAAGTCAAACAGGTCATACAAGTGATACAAGTGATACAAGTTAAAAAAGTGATACAAGTGATAAATGTCATACAAGTAATACAAGTCAAACAGGTCATACAAGTGATACAGGTGATACAAATGATACAAGTGATACAAGTCATACAGGTTATGCATTGATACAAGTGATCAAAGTCAAACAGGTCATACAAGTGATACAAGTGATACAGGTTATACAAGTGATACAAGTCATACAAGCTAAACAAGTAATACAGGTGATGCAGGTGATACAGGTGATACAAGTCATACTAGTCATACAAGTGATACAAGTCACACAAGTCATACAAGCTAAACAAGTCATACAGGTGATGCAGGTGATACAGGTGATACAAGTCATACTAGTCATACAAGTCATAGAAGTGATGCAAGTCATACAAGTCAAACAAGAGGTTCAAGTCATGCAAGTCATACAAGTCAAAAAAGTCATACAAGTCATACAAGTCAAACAAGTGATAAAGGTGATACACGGGATACAAGTGCTACAGTACATACAATTCAAACACGTTATAAATCATACAAGTTATACAGGTGAGCAAGTGGTACAAGTGATACATGGCATAAAAGTCATAAAAGTCATACAGGTGCCAAAAGTGGTACAAGTGATCAAAGTGAAACATGTCATACAAGTCATAAAGGTCATACGAGTCATACAAATCGTACGGGTCATACAAGTGATACAGGTTATACTAGTCATACAGGTCATACAGCTTAAAAACAAGTAATACAAGTCATACGAGTCATACAAGCCATACAGGTGATACAAGCCATACAGGTGATACAAGTCAAACAAGTCATACAAGCCATACAGGTGATACAGGTCATACAAGCCATACAGGTGATACAAGCCATACAAGTCATACAGGAGATACAAGTCATACAGGTGATACAAGTCATACAAGTCATACAGGAGATACAAGCCATACAGGCGATACAAGTCATACAAGTCATACAGGAGATACAAGTCATACAGGTGATACAAGTCATACAAGTCATACAGGTGATACAAGTCATACAAGTGATACAAGCCATACAAGTTATACAGATGATACATGCCATACAAGTCATACAGGTGATACAAAGCCATACAAGTCATACAGGTGATACAGGTGATACAAAGCCATACAAGTCATACAGGTGATACAAGCCATACAGGTCATACTGGTGATACATGCCATACAAGTGATACAAGTGATACAAGCCATACCAGTCATACAGGTAATACATGCCATACAAGTCACACAGGTGATACATGCCATACAAGTCATACAAGTGATACATGCCATACAAGTCATACAGGTGATACATGCCATACAAGTCATACAGGTGATACATGCCATACAAGTCATACAGGTGATACATGCCATACAAGTCATACAGGTGATACATGCCATACAAGTCATACAGGTGATACATGCCATACCAGTCATACAGGTGATACATGCCATACAAGTCATACAGGTGATACATGCCATACAAGTCATACAGGTGATACATGCCATACAAGCCATACAAGTCATAAAGGTGATACAAGTCATACCAGTCACACAGGTGATACAAGTCATACAAGTCACACAGGTGATACATGCCATACAAGTCATACAGGTGATACATGCCATACAAGCCATACAAGTGATACAGGTGATACAAGCCATACAAGTCATACAGGTGATACAAAGTCATACAAGTCATACAGGTGATACATGCCATACAAGTCATACAGGTGATACAAGCCATACCAGTCACACAGGTGATACAAGTCATACAAGTCACACAGGTGATACAAGTCATACAAGTTATACAGGTGATACAAGTCATACAGGTCATACAGGTGATACAAGTCATACAAGTCATACAGGTGATACAAGTCATACAAGTCATACAGGTGATACAAGCCATACAAGTCATACAGGTGATACAAGCCATACAAGTCATACAGGTGATACAAGTCATACAGGTCATACAGGTGATACAAGTCATACAAGTCATACAGGTGATACAAGCCATACAAGTCATACAGGTGATACAAGCCATACAAGTCATACAGGTGATACAGGTGATACAAGCCATACAAGTCATACAGGTGATACAAGCCATACAAGTCATACAGGTGATACAGGTGATACAAGCCATACAAGTCATACAGGTGATACAAGCCATACAAGTCATACAGGTGATACAAGTCATACAAGTCATACATGTGATAAAAGTCATACAAGTTAAACAGGTGATACAAGTCATACAAGTTATACAAGTCATACAAGCCATACAGGTGATACAAAGCCATACAAGTCATACAGGTGATACAAAGCCATACAAGCCATACAGGTGATACAAGTCATACAGGTTATACAAGTGATACAAGTCATACAAGTGATACAGGTGATACAAGTCATACAGGTGATACAAGTTATACAAGTTATACAGATGATACAAGTCATACAAGTAATAGAAGTCATACAGGTGATACAAGTCATACAGGTGATACAAGAGATACAAGTGATACATGTCATACAAGTGATACAAGTGATACAGGTGATACAAGTCATACAAGTGATACAAGTCATACAAGTGATTGAAGTCATACAGATGATACAAGTCATACAGGTGATACAAGTCATACAAGTGATACAAGTCATACAGGTGATACAAGTCATACAAGTTATAGAAGCCATACAGGTGATACAAGCCATACAGGTGATACAAGTCATACAAGTTATAGAAGTCATACAGGTGATACAAGTGATACAAGTGATACTGGTTATACAAGTGATACTGGTGATACTGGTTATACAAGTGATACTGTCTATACAGGTGATACTGGCCATACAAGTGATACTGGATATACAAGTGATTCTGGTTATACGATTGATTCTGGTTAAACAAGTGATACAAGTGATTCTGGTTAAACAAGTGATTCTGGTTAAACAATTGATACTGGTGATACTGGTTATGCAAGTGATACTGGTTATACAAGTGATACTGGTTATGCAAGTGATTCTGGTTATGCAAGTGATACTGGTTATGCAAGTGATTCTGGTTATACAAGTTATACTGGTTATACAAGTGATACTGGTGATACTGGTTATACAAGTGATACAGGTGATACTGGTTATACAAGTGATACAAGTGATACTGGTGATACAAGTGATTCTGGTTATACAAGTGATACAAGTGATACAAGTTATACTTGTGATACTGGTTATACAAGTGATACTGGTGATACAGGTGATTCTGGTTATACAAGTGATACTGGTGATACAAGTGATACTGGTGATACAAGTGATACTGGTGATACAGGTGATTCTGGTTATACAAGTGATACTGGTGATACAAGTGATACTGGTGATACAGGTGATACTGGTGATACAGGTGATTCTGGTTATACAAGTGATACTGGTGATACAAGTGATACTGGTTATACAAGTGATACTGGTGATACCGGTGATTCTGGTTATACAAGTGATTCTGGTGATACAAGTGATACTGGTGATACAAGTGATACTGGTGATACAGGTGATTCTGGTTATACAAGTGATACTGGTGATACAAGTGATACTGGTTATACAAGTGATACTGGTTATACAAGTGATACTGGTTATAAAAGTGATACTGGTTATACAAGTGATACTGGTGATACTGGTTATACAAGTGATACTGGTTATACTGGTTATACAAGTTATAGTAATGATACTGGTTATACAAGTGATACTGGTCATACAAGTGATACAAGTGATACTGGTTATACAAGTGATACAAGTGATTCTGGTTATACAAGTGATTCTGGTTATACAAGTGATACTGGTTATACAAGTGATACAAGTGATTCTGGTTATACAAGTGATTCTGGTTATACAAGTGATTCTGGTTATACAAGTGATACTGGTTATACAAGTGATACTGGTTATACAAGTGATACTGGTTATACAAGTGATACAAGTGATTCTGGTGATACAGGTGATTCTGGTTATACAAGTGATACTTGTTATACAAGTGATACTGGTTATACAAGTGATACAAGTGATTCTGGTTATACAGGTGATTCTGGTTATACAAGTGATACTGGTGATACAAGTGATACTGGTGATACAGGTGATACTGGTGATACAGGAGATACTGGTTATACAAGTGATTCTGGTTATACAAGTGATACTGGTTATACAAGTGATACAAGTGATTCTGGTTATACAAGTGATACTGGTTATACAAGTGATACTGGTTATACAAGTGATACTGGTTATAAAAGTGATACTGGTTATACAAGTGATACTGGTGATACTGGTTATACAAGTGATACTGGTTATACAAGTGATACAAGTGATACTGGTTATACAAGTGATACTGGTTATACAAGTGATACTGTTTATAAAAGTGATACTGGATATGCAAGTGATACTGGTGATACTGGTTATACAAGTGATACTGGTTATACAAGTGTTACAAGTCATAAAGGTAATACAGGTCCTATATGTGATACAAGTCGCAAGACCACACTTTTGCGCAACATCGTGGCAATGAGCGTGACTTAGTAAGTTAATGTTACTTGCTTCACCTTCACAATCGTTGTACCCGGAGGAAACATACTTGTCTCACCAAACTCACATGCGCCCAGGCCGGGAATCGAACCTGGGTCGCCTAAGTGAGAAGCGAGAACTTACAAGTAATTTTGGGCCTCTAAAAGGAGATACGGGTTTAACTAATTTGCAACTTGATTCACTATTAAAGTGAAGAGAAACAAAGATTTTCACGTGCTAATTGGTATCAATTGTTGTTGATACATTTTTTAATATCGCGTATAACCACCTCTTTTATGAATACACGCAATAATGAGTTTGCCCAATGTCCGAACCGAACGTCTAATGAAGTCAATAGGAATATTATTCAGTCTGGTTGAGATCGGTTGCTGAATGACAATGTTTGTTTATGTCGCCTCTTGACTTCACCCTGGAGCCAAGCTCGTCTCAAATATGCTCAACTGGGTTCATATCTAGTTCAGGATCGGTTAAGGCAACACGTTGACGTCATTTCTGTTCTGGAACTGTAAACGAGCCACTCGATGGCGTGGTAGCATTATTTGTCCAATTTACGGATCACCTGGCTTTTATAGACTAACGAGTTTGTCTAGGACATCACAAAACGATAAACGTTCTATTTCCGTTACCACGTAATGTGTTAGAGGCCGTTTGAAAGCGACGTCGCAGATGCGTCAACGTTATGAAACGGTCCTTTCCTGTTACACGTCGTCTGCCAGATCAGGGACAATCTGCGACACCTCTTGTTTGTTGAAGGCGATTTGTTGTTTTAATGTGGCTTCTTAACGTAACACTGACGTAAGTAAGGCGTTCACATCAAGCAAGCATCACCAATGGTTGAATTCGCTGAGTTTCAGTAAGTCTTGGCATTTTAGTTTAACTCAGATTTGAACACTGGTGTGATTTTAGCTTCATGAAAAGCACAAAGTAAGTGACCAAAGAAGTTTTGGTTGACATGTAGTTTTCCCACGAGCTGCACGTTCAAATCTATTGGAATGTCGTAATCGAAAATTCTCCAATTTAATGAATATTTGATACGTTTAAGAGATAGAAAGACTGTTATAAAAAGTTTCAGAACAATGATTACTGTTCTGAAATAAGATTTACATTGTATTTAAAAATGAAGTGAATACTTACTTTGCAGCCGGGTTTACATCGTACAGTCGGACATGAACACGTACCTCGGACATAAACAGTGTCCACTGTTAAGTATTTTAAAGCAACATTTCCTTCCAGTTATTAATGTTATTAGTTAAGGAATGAATTGCTGGATTGATGTCATTATCGGTGTATGAACGCAAGTGGGCTGGTCAAAGTGTGTGGACACCAAATTTCAGACCAAAGATCACTGTATTGAAATTAGAGATATTTAAAAAATGAAAAGTAAACAACCGAGTTTACATCGTACAGTCGGACATGAACGTGTACCTCGGCCATAAACCGTGTCCATTTTTAAGTTTTTTAAAGCAAAATTTCCTTCCAGTTATTAATGTTATTATTGTCTTCTAAACATCGCAAGCTCGTTAACGTTATCTGACAATGATCTTCAGTATTGGACGCCCAAATGGCATCTGACAATAATCTACGTTATTGAAACCCCAAACAATTCATTTTCAGACGATACAATATCCGCAGTGTGATGCGAAAGTATGATAAACGTTTGAAAAGCTGTTGTTTGTTATAAATGTATTCAGTGCTAACATTGTTCTATGTTACAAATATTCGTTTTGCATGTTCTGTCGCAATACGGAAAATAATACAAACCATTCAACGAACTGAACATAATGGAACATAAGACAGAGGTCGCATAACACAACTAGCCTCTGGAATCTTTTATCTCTACCTTTTTGAAAGACAATTTCTTCTTTTTTAAAGCCACTCACTCATATACTTTTTGACTATTGAAATAGGTTCGTTTTACTAACTTCTATGTACAACCACCAAACAGCAACTCGCAGATACCCGTTTGAGCGAAAGTTTGTATATTCAATCGTAAGACAAGTCAATTTTTAATAAGTTTTTATGAAACAATAATTGAAATAATTCTTTTTTCAGTGTCGTTATTAACGCATTTCGGTCCAATATATATATATATTTTCAGTAACGTGATTAACGGATTATTTACAGCAGAGCACTGTTTATCACGTTTGATGCATTCGGAACACCTCGGCCATTTTCCATTGAAAACAACCTCGGATTTATATGGACGGTTTTCGATGTCAAAAACCTTTAAACATTAAACTACGCTGCAAGTAGATCGCGTAGTAATTTCAATTTAGCAATTAAACTTTGTGACTTTACTCTTGGGACTCTTAATTATGTATGCAACAATACACATCACTGGCAAGCATTTCAAACTAAGATTTAAACTACTATAAATGATTAATACTATTATCTAAAATTTTACTAACTACTTCTACTGATGTACCGGCATATATCCCAGGTTGTTTTTGATGGAAAATGACCGAGGTGTTCCGAATAATGTCTTATAATTGTAACATACGTTTATTTACATTTTAACAAACTGATGAACATGAACGAGCTCATTTAAACCGAAAGTTTCTGTGTCAGAACAAACTTGAAGGAATGTTAATGCTTCAGCCGATGACTTGGCTGATATTATATTGCACAAAGCCAAAACTAATGTGCATTTTATCAAACTAGATCTTTTTCCTCTTTTGTTTTCACGATACCACTCCTTATCCTTACAAGGAAAAGGGCATCACTGCCTTGATTTTGAATAGATTGAGGAAAAATGGAAAACCAGCGCAAAGGGTCGTTCTAGCAAACTGACAGGTTTAGTGTTAAGTAAACGTTCAAACAAATTAGGTAAAATTCTTAAGGAGGCGAGGCGAGCTAGTCGTACTTAGTCTCAAAATTTTACCTAACATGTTTAAAATGTCTTAGACTTAGACTTATCAGGCGCGTAGCTTCCTATACGCGAGTAGGCGGCTGAATCCATATGATTCTGACAAAAAGTCAGCCAAAGTTGCAGTATGCGTACTTGACTACATGATTCTAAAACTGTCCATTTTCCAGTACTAATTAAAGCAACTCAGAACGCCGAGAATGCACATGCACCAGACTGCACCATGGTTTTCAAAATAATCCGAGGGGGCATGTCCCCGGACCCCCCCCCCCCCTTTAATAATTATATGAATCCACCTGAATAAAGGGCTAGCTACGCCCCTGGAGTATAACCTATTTCGCTTTCTCCGCCCTGCTTGATCTTTGAGATTGTATCTTATATGTTGTAAATGTCTTAGATTATAACCCGGTTTCAGCAGGCGGGAAACCAAATTAAATGTCATTTCTGTAAAGTTGTTAAACTACAAATCTTAATAACGACTAGTCGTGGTACTTATTGAAGACTGAAAATGTAGGTTATAATTCAACATTAATCTCTGCCGCATTACAAATGTTCGCATCTTAAATGATTGAAAATGTTCATTTGCATTTTATAAATTATGTTTGTATATTTTCTATATATTCGATAGGACCTGAACGCATTGTTAGAATAATCGGTAATTGAAACTAAAATAATTTATAATTAAAATACAATATACAAGCACAGATATGGCACTTCCGTTACTTTTGCCAACCGAGGGAGATAAAAGCTAGTCTCACCCACATCCCCCTTATTGAATTATCACCGATCATCGGGAAACTACCCCCAGGCAAATCTTGTCTCAATAATGACCCTCATTGATTGTGCCCCCCCCCCCCTCTAAGAGTGCAGACTCTGCAGACCCCGCCGACACTGTGACTACATCATCCTCTGGATTGGGCACCTTAACCTTCATATCAGCCCTATTATCAGTTAGACATACCCTGACAACGAAGGGTTGAACCTGTACCAGGCGTGGATCAGACACACAAACTACCTGTTTGGGCAAACGTCACCTCGAATAATTCCCTGAACTTTATTCCGGGCCCGGAGACTGTTCAGCCTCGCCCCCCCCCCCGCCAACTCTCGAAGTTACTACCAGAGGAAGCATTGCTCCCTCTCTGAGCTAACCATTTGACCCATAAACTGACATTAATTGCACAAACAACACCCGACTCTCAGACTTCAAACACTTCCCAATTAGAAGACCATCAAATTTACTCACACGGTTTATTTAACTTGAGCCCTACCCACTTTTGCCCACGGGGCTGCATGATTCATGTTTAACCACCTTGTCATCATGAACCACATCAAATCTTCCCCCTGCGTGCGTACTCTTAGGAATTTCTATTAGGGCTTGGCCCCCTCCCATTCCCTCGGTCGGCCTCCTGGTGTTACCAGAAAATCCGATAAGTGCAAGTTCAACCCGGCCGGTAGAGCCAGGGGATATAAGTAACCCCCTCATATGTGTCTGAACCACTACCTACTGGTGTGAAACTCAGATATCTTCCCTTGCGATTATATACCCCCTAGAACGCACGCGTATTCCGCCCAATAGCTCGCGGGCCATTGTCGGAGTCAAGGTATGACCCCTTAGTTAATCCCCGATCCTTGACATGGCGAACCAATAGCAACACCATAATGCCCCATTCTCTGCCCTGCTGACCCGATTCCCTATGCCCCTGATGCGGTACATGATACATTGCCCTATCCGGTGCATGGGATCTGTTTGACTGAGATACACCGGGGAGTATCACGTGATCTCTATAGTACATTGTCCGCACAACATGGCTGAAAAAACCGTCGATTCGACCACGAAATAAGGGGTATGCTCATTGTTACTGATATTTCAGGATATGCAGAATAGGCGCAGAGTACCCGCCTAATGATATAATATACTTACGTGCCTTTCGTTCGTCCGAGGGCTTCTTGGTTTAGGCCTGAAACTCGATACAAATTTTATTTTTGTATGTACATCGTCTGAACAAGTACTTTATTCGGGTATTTCAGCGCTAAATGCAAATTTAAGTCGAGATCTTCTACAAAAAAATGATTTAATTAGTAAATGTATCATTCGTGCCAAGTTTCCATTGTTTTCTCGGTGTTTTAAGAAAGTTATTGATTCCTTTCTTACCGAGTACACAGTCTGAACAAAATATTCATGAGTACATCGTCTGAACGTTTTTTTTCAACGCATCTATTGCTGTCACGAAGTCATTAGGACTTATTCTGAATACAAAATACTACGAAAAAGTACTAGAATATCTCAGAATATCTCTTCGATGTGGTAATGTCTTTTCACATCTGATTCTTAATTGCATTATTTAATTTATTTCAGAATCCGATATACATCTATCAGAATGGTACGTATTTCTACATGATAATTACCATTAAACGTCTTTTAAAAATATTATAGTTGTTTTCGCTTACGGAATTATTTTCTTGATGTAAGCATAATTCACGAAAATTGTAAAGAGCGTCAGATTTAATGATCATATATGACAATACAGTTAATCTGCAAACTGTCAAACTGATTGTTAATGTTGTTTGTGCAAACGTTGAAATGCTGTATGATATAAAGATAAAGTCCTGTAAATGTTTGTAAAAAAATTGATCATAAACGTCTTATGATATATAAAGTATACGTAGAAAACGTATAATTTCAGGAATCTGGAAAGGAGTTGATGTGCCGTCACTGCGGAAAGTCGTATAAAGGCAGATCTGGGCTTTATCAGCACGAGAAAAGCCATGACGGAAAGGCGCCGTATAGATGCTGTGGAAAGCTTTTCTACAGCAAGTCGAAAGTTCAGAGGCACAGGTTTGCACAATTATTTTCTTACTCAGTATTTCAATAGGCAAAGATGATTTAATCTGGTCAATAGATGTTATTTATACAGTATCTATGAATACATGAGTGTTGTCTTGTGGACGGCACATGGTTAATATAACAGTATCAAAAATGCATTGTTTATATGCATTATTTTCAATATAATTAAGTTGTGTATTAATAGCAGGGCAGAAACCCAAACATAAATTATCAGTGTGGCAATGCTGTGAACACTAATTCGATATTCTAATAAACGCTAAATACATAACACGTCCCTATATATAGCGCATATTGTCATTGCTATTTATTTATTTTGTTACGTCAAATACGTTTATACTAACTTGCATATTTATTACACTAGTTAAACGGTAATAGATCGTATATAAAAATATATATAACGACGTAATTTCAAGACGGCGACATCTATGTGATATAAATAACTAAGTACGATAGTATATATTTTGAATTTATATCTAGTGTAATAACTGTGTTTGGAATAATATCATTTGGCGTAACATTGAAAAACGTTTTAACTATCAGCGCTATATTAAAGGACGTGTCATGTATTTAGCGCTGTAAATCATCAGCCAGATATGTATTTTATAAAAATAATACTAAGTATTTCATCCGTGTTCATGCAATACAAATTTTGTTAAACTCGTTGATCAATTTAGACAAGAAAATAGTTCAGTAAAGACCGTTTTGAATGACCACTTATGTAATTGCATCTACATATCAGTTGGTTTTAAATTCTTAAAGACTTTACTATACAAGAACATGAACACAAACTAAATGCTAAATAAGAATATGAATCGCAAATGGTGAGTTTATTCCTGTTCAAGTGTCGACAATTAAACTATATATTTTAGGGTAATATTATACAACTACAGGAATATTCAATCAACAACACAAAACTACAAAAACTGTTATAAGACTATTGTTAACCAAAGACTGACTCATTTTCATTAAGATAGTACGATTCCGATTGAAACAGATTGGTTTAAACTATATTCGTATAACGTGTAAAGTAGACCAGATATACTTCACAAGTACACTTGTTATAATTTTTTATATTACCTTCTTATCTGTGTATCCCTTGGTAACCATGCAAGAGCAGGAACGAAACGCTTGTTGTGTTGCCCCAAACTACAAAGAAGAAAGTATAGATGAGAAAAACGGCGTTGAATAAATTAAGAATCAGTTGTGTAACGACATTATCACATCGAAGAGATATTCTGTGATATTCTAGTACTTTTTCGTAGTATTTTGTATTCAGAATAAGTCCTAATGACTTCGTGACAGCAATAGATGCGTTGAAAAAAAACGTTCAGACGATGTACTCATGAATATTTTGTTCAGACTGTGTACTCGGTAAGAAAGGAATCAATAACTTTCTTAAAACACCGAGAAAACAATGGAAACTTGGCACGAATGATACATTTACTAATTAAATCATTTTTTTGTAGAAGATCTCGACTTAAATTTGCATTTAGCGCTGAAATACCCGAATAAAGTACTTGTTCAGACGATGTACATACAAAAATAAAATTTGTATCGAGTTTCAGGCCTAAACCAAGAAGCCCTCGGACGAACGAAAGGCACGTAAGTATATTATATCATTAGGCGGGTACTCTGCGCCTATTCTGCATATCCTGAAATATCAGTAACAATGAGCATACCCCTTATTTCGTGGTCGAATCGACGGTTTTTTCAGCCATGTTGTGCGGACAATGTACTATAGAGATCACGTGATACTCCCCGGTGAGATAGATCCAGAGGATAATTCAGGGATCCGCATGCGAATTACCATAAGTTTGGAAGTGTGTCATTAACTTGGTCATGTGGCAAAGTAGGGTACCCCTGTCCTCAACCCAAAATCCTTGGTGGGGACGGTATTACTCCTGGTTGTTGAACCCGTGTTCACTATGCACCATTATTGGGTAGTTAAATGGGGGTTTGCGAACGGGGAACCATAAATTTGTGGGTCAATGTTATCGTTTCTACGAAAATCAGATGGGTAACAAACATATTATGGATACGGCTGCGGGATGGGCCACTTTCGTCCAAATTTGTGTAAAAACGAATATGAGGGTCTATATTTCTAAATTGAATCCATGAAGGAACCCATCTACGGTCATTGTTGGTATATGGGTACGTTGCGGTCGGGTGATGTTGCGAGTGGGGATACTTAGCCCAAACCCCATGATACTCTTCCCATAATTCTGATGGAACCCGATACCCCGAGAGTCGTCAATAATGTTCGGAAATGTTTCTTCCCTTTCCCTATGAACATGTGGGTACCCTGTGGGACTATGGGCCTCTATACCCCAAACTTATAGGATTAATTTTCTGATCCCAATAGATGCCCGTGGACCCCGAAGATTCTACGATCTTCAGGCCCATTACCTAAATTTGGATCTTATAAGACCTTTCACTACCCCGACTATAAACCTTTTCCCCTCCATAGCACCCTTAAGACTGATATTCCGCTGTGAAAGCCACCTCGCCCAAGGTATAAGAACTCTCATGATAAAACATAGGACCATCTGTAGGGCTCATCGTTGTTAACGAGAATCCCCCTGGTGCATCTAGGTCATGTACCTTACCATCACCTTCCCGGGAGGGCGCTAACGCTGGGGCCGCTGACATAAGTTGTAGACTCTCATGGTCTGTAATATAAAAAAGTAACTGATATCGATGTGTTTGATATTGCGTTCAGATAACAGGCGAAGCGACGCATAATCTACCAATATGGTTCCTGTATTACCATATGGACACCAACTCATATGAAATCATATTTAAGGTGTCCGGTTAGCGCACTCGTTTTACACCAAGGCAACCCGGGTTCAGATCCCGTCCTGGATGCATGCGTGTTTGGTTGATGGTCACCAAGCCGGATAATGTAGTTTTTTCTGGGTTCTCTGGTTCCCCAACAAAACAAAATCACACTTGGACGCAATATCGTGCCAATGAAGTTAATGTAATATTATTTTTTTTAAATCTTATTAAAATAATTAAAACTAATTTATAAGTAAAATCATATCGTAATGATAATATAAAATGCTGGCCGTTTGACACATTTCCTTGATACGCAATGAAGTTTTTGTTTTTCTGTTTAAGTACTTTTTGAATGACCCTCGAAGACGTTATTCTTTACTTTCACCGATTTTGAAAATCACGCCATTTGACAATGATCTGGAGTATATAAAAGATACAAGTATGTTTTGAAATTAACCATTCACAACGAACCTCGAGAGCGATAGGAGACGTTATAATTACAATATCATTTTTGTGCTTGAAAATGCTTGAAAAGATTATGACTGGAATTGATATATTAATATTCGAAAGTATTGTGTAATTAAATTCAAAAATACTCATTGAGTTATAAAAAGAAATCATTTCGTTCTGGAAAAAGTGTAAAAAGGTGCACTTAAAAGAATTTATGTTCCGTCAAAAGAATTTCTTTTAAACCTAACAACTCTGACAGTTATTTTGTAGCTGATTTCAAACAGTTTGATGCCATTGTGTATGTTCTTATTTCTTTAATTTGCATAAACTTCGGATACGAATACTAATGCTCGCCGAAAGATCGCCAAAAGACTAATTTCAATCATAGATTTTTAAGAAGGTGTTGCCAATGTGAACTTAATACTATGGCGCAGTACAATGAACACTTTACTACACCCGAAAGTCAAAACTGGCTAAAGGGATGGGTGGCAGTGAAGACAGCAGCAGAAGCACTCGCTCCGTTTGCTTGTAACGTCTGTGATGATATTCGAGTAAAAAAGTTAAAAAAATCAATAAAACATCTTGTTCCTGACCTCTGTGAGAACTGCTCCATTGTTGAAATTATACCGTGCGATCCAAATAACAACATTTGTAATGCAGGACAATGCCGTTTTCACAACGGGCGTATCTTCCGTCCGTGCCTTATAGTAAAATGTAACGAATATCGCAATACTGTTACCGACGACATCCAAAAAGGGATCGATATACGTTTCACTTGCAATAGCTGCAGGACAACAGAAATCGTAAAGTGTAATCCAAGAAATAAAGTCTGCAATTCGGGAAGGTGCAAATTCCATATGGACCAAAATACGAAACAATTCATCCCCACAAGGCCATGCCGGAATAACATTTGTGATACGCTCCGGGATGCCATAGAACAGAAACACAGGTTTGGGAATCCGTCATGGAAGAATACAGATGCGAGGAAATGGTGTGTTAACGCCTGGGATATTGCCAAGTGCTTTATGCCCCCAGATGGCTACGCAGATGTGGAAAATGAGGAAGATACTGACTTGAATGGGATAATAAGTGTCTACATCAACTGTGAAGAATTTCAACAGTATTTTACCGCTGACCTGTCCCTTCCACGCAATCTTTGCACCAAGGTACGTAGAGTGTAATGCCTTATTACTTACATTAAAGTTATAGCGCAATTCATTCTCTACATATTCTTGACTTTGTACTGTATTGATAGATCAACGTGATGCAAAACATTCGTCAGATTTGGACCTTAATTATGAGTTAGTGAAAAATACGTTTCAGAAAAATTGAGATTTGTCAATTAGTTCCATTTACGAACTTCCTGCCTTAACCTTACGTCCATTACTTAATACCCTTAGGGTTCAGTTAGTTCAATCACTTCATCTCTTTTGCTTTATGCTAATTCACTCACTTAATTCCTTCAGCCTTCGATCTTTTTATTGATTTAAAACATTGGTTTTCGGTCAATTTACGCAATTTATACCTGTTGCTTTCGATCAAATTACGCACTTCATTATTTGTTAGCACGCCAATTTTGACATTTTGTATCGAATCTCACGTCAATGTACACACTTGTCACCTTGATATTATGTCCAACATATACACTGCACAATAAATGTAGACAAGATAACGTCCATTTACAACACTTCGCACACCAACGAGCTAACGTCCGTTTGCGCAATTATATGCCTTCAGAAAAGGTCTTTTTATACGCATTCGTTACCATTCGATAAATTCAATTTACGCATTCTATATATATTATATAGTTCAATGATAGGTATTTGAATGGAGAACTATATGTTATGTTTACTGAATTGAATGTTCAAATACAAGTAGATGAAATAAGAAAAGCTTGTAGAAAACTAAATAATGAAAAGGCTGCTGGACCTAATTATCTTCTGAATGAATTTTTCAAAAAACTGTATTATGGATATATTGAACCTCTTTTTAAAAGGAGTAATCTCAACAATGCTTATTACATAGGGGGATAAGGACATACGGAAAAATCTTTACAAAGGTTTTAAATGGTTAAATGAGTTGGTTGAAAAATATTATGCATACATAGGGTAAAATATGGCTTTAGAAAGAATATTGATCTTGCACGATATTACGGCTTACGACGTTATACCTTAAGCTCATATAAATGTCATAGCCTTACTTTACATCCACTTAAGGAATATATTGCGGGGTTGATGCCATTATCTATTACACCAATAGTTCATTATTTTATACAGGAGTTGTTACAAAATATTCATATCATATCAGAAAACCTTACAGTTATTATTTATCAACAGCTCCATAAATGGAACGACCCGACCGTAAGCGGAAACAGTTTAACAAATTACGTCACAATAGCTCGACAACCACTTGAAATAACTTTTATTTAAAACGTAAAATTTTAACACTAATGCCTTCAATACATTTAACATATCATTAATTAAATCTTTATTAAATGTCAATTTAAGTTTTTCGACGCATTCTGACACCATATATAAATACATAAACAACAAGATGAAGTAGATTCAATCTTCATGTATGTTGTTATGCGTCCATTCTGAATCTGAACATATCCGAAGATGTTGCGTTCATCGGAATGATTCGCAATTGCCGAAAGGCAGTTCATTTAAGGTGTGTGTATTAACAATTAACGATGTACGCTTTTCCTTTATTTCACGAATATACGCTAATCAGACGTTTTACCATTAGCTCACGACCATAACCGGTTAACGTACCTTAAGCTTGCGTCGGAAAACAATTAACGACGGGCATTATTTCTTGAACTTACGTCCATAAATTGTTGGCGGACGTTAAACCTTAAGCTTGAGTCCATTTATGGTTATATTCTTAATACCATTATCTTACATCTGGCAACAGTTAAGTGGCCTTATAGCGTTAACCACGTTCAATTACGGTTAACCGACGTATTATCTTTAGCTGCGTTCATTAACGGTTAACAAACGTCATACCTTTGGCTTTCGCTCATAAATAGTTAACGACGGGCGTTTTACCTTGAGCTTACATCACTATTCACAATATAATGATTCCCTTATGCAGGTCCGTGATGTTGGAAAGCATGTCCGCCATGCCCCGAAACCGGAGGTTACTGACGATAACTTGAAAGTCTGGTTTACAGACCTGAAGGCCTTATTATCTGACCCAACATTTCACAAAGCAAATCCCCGAGCGCAAGATGCCATAGACCAGCTTGATAAGGTAAGACTTTGTGGGATACATTCTAGATATAAAGGATCGCTTTAATGTTCGAGGTGAACATGAACTTTATGGGTTTTTTTCTATTTTTGTGTACGTCGGAATACACATGTGGTTAGTAATTAATAATTTCAGAGCTCCTCGGCCATTTTTATTTAAAACAACCTCAGATGTATGCCGGAACAACAGTAGAAGTAGCTCGCAAAATTTGGAATTATATCATTAATTAAATGTAGTGCTTAGCTTGTAATTGTTGATCTAAGTTTTAATTAAAGACTCCTAAGTGTTAAAGGCCTAGTTTATGGAATGTTTGGCATCTTTTGTTAATTGCACTTGGTGTGAGTAGCGGCCAATTTCCTGCGTATTTGATTATTGGCTCAGGGCCATTTAAGTTTGACACTTTGAGAGAAGATTATCGCATTGTCTCACTTTTACATGAGAGGAAAATGGCCGAGGAGTTCCGAATGTAATAAATATAGACATATTAATTTTCTTTACAGCTGGAGAGTGACGACTATGTGATTCCACCTTCAGACATCAAAGCAGCACTTGAAGGGCTAGAGAGGAAAGCGATAGACCTTGTTGACGTGCTTCAGAGGAAAACAGATGATGGCGTCCTTGCTATACAAGAGGCTGAAAATATAGCCACTCAAAACATAAAATCGTTGAATGAATATGATCAGCCCTTATTTAAATCAGGTCAGTGTTGTTTTTTTGTAATAAAATTAATGCTTTCTGCAAGAAAGCTTCACTGAATTTTCTTGCGTGCCTTTTTGCGTTCATACTAGGGAATGCTGTTAAGGCTATCGCCTGTAAATGTGTTGATCTGAAACGCGATACTCGATAGTACGATAATGAAAACGCGAAATCACGAAACTACGATAACGAAAATACGACAGTACGATGATTAAAACGCGACAGTACGATAACGAAAACGCGATAATACGACAGTACGATGATAATAATGCGATATACTGTCGTGGTTTCACCACCGTATTGTCGCGTTTTCATCATTGTAGTGTCGTGATTTCACGTTTTCGTAATCGTAGTGTCGTACTGTCGTGTTTTCATCATCGTACTGTCGCGTTTTCATCATTGGTCTGTCGTGTTTTCCTCATCGTTCTGTCGTGTTTTCCTCATCGTACTGTCATGTTTTCATTATTTTACTGTCGTGTTTTCATCATCCTACTGTCGTGTTTTCATCATTTTACTGTCGTGTTTTCATCATTTTACTGTCGTGTTTTCATCATCCTACTGTCGTGTTTTCATCATCGTACTGTCGTGTTTTCATCATCCTACAGTTGTGTTTTCATCATCGTACTGTCGTGTTTTCATCATCCTACTGTCGTGTTTTCATCATCGTACTGTCGTGTTTTCATCATCCTACTGTCGTGTTTTCATCATTTTACTGTCGTGTTTTCATCATCCTACTGTCGTGTTTTCATCATTTTACTGTCGTGTTTTCATCATCCTACTGTCGTGTTTTCATCATCGTACTGTCGTGTTTTCATCATCCTACAGTTGTGTTTTCATCATTTTACTGTCGTGTTTTCATCATTTTACTGTTGTGTTTTCATCATCGTACTGTCGTGTTTTCATCATCGTACTGTCGTGTTTTCATCATCCTACAGTTGTGTTTTCCTCATCGTACTGTCGTGTTTTCATCATCCTACTGTCGCGTTTTCATCATCGTACTGTCGTGTTTTCCTCATCGTTCTGTCGTGTTTTCATCATCCTACTGCCGTGTTTTCCTCATCGTTCTGTCGTTTCATCGTTCTGTCGTGTTTTCCTCATCGTTCTGTCGTGTTTTCCTCATCGTTCTGTCGTGTTTTCCTCATCGTTCTGTCGTGTTTTTATCATCGTTCTGTCGCGTTTTTATTACCAAACTGTCTTCTAATCACCATCGTACTTTCGCGTTTTCACCATCGTTCTGTTACGTGTTCATTATCGTACTATCGTGTTTTCATCATCGTACTATCGACATCCGGTGCGCATGCGCATAAATAATTTGCCCTACGTTTGACAAAATGTCGGATGCAGGGGTGCGTTTCAGAAGGATTTTACAATCTGCCATTATCGGAATTGTACGATCGTAATAACGACCAACTTAATGTTAATCATACATTCCTTAAACAAACGTCTGGTAAACTCTCCATTTGATTGGAACAACTAACAATAGCGAACCGTTAGAGCGAATGACAAAGACTGAAGTAAAGTGACGTTACGTCAAATTAACCTGATAAGAGCACCTGCCTTTTTTATCAATGATACTAATACAACCACCACCACCACCACCACCACCACCACCACCACCAACACCACCACCACTACTACTACTACTACTACTACTACTACTACTACTACTACTACTACTGAAAATATAGACTGTATTCTTAAAACAATAGCGTCTAAAATGATCCACAACCATTTCTTCTAAGAACACGACATAATAATGAGTGCTTTCTAGTGACTTTGATGAATTAGAAGTTTCTGCCGGGGAACCCGACCCTCCCTTATGATGATGATGATGATGATGATGATGATGATGATGATGATGATGCGACTACGACGACAACAATAATAATAAAACAAATCATAATGTGACGAAACGACGACGACAACTAAGGTGATGAAAATGATATGATGATCCGACACGACGACAATGATGATAATACAAGTAATGATAATTCGACGATCACGACTAGGATGATGATAATTATAATAACAATAATGCAACGACGACATATTGCTAAACATGATGCGACGATGACTAAAATGGTGATAACGATATATATGATGCGTAATTGTCATAGTTGATGATGATGATGATGATGATGATGATGATGATGATGATGATCGTACTGTCGTTTGGTCACGTTTTAATCATCGTACTGCCGCGTTTTCATCAACGTAGATTCGTGATCATCGTTTTCATCATCGTCCTATCGA